>NW_024104914.1:0-113956 GCF_003945595.2 Pipra filicauda
TGCCTGTTTCTGTGTCCTATCTTCTCTCTGCTTCATCTCTACAATTTTTTGCAGCAGTGGATGTCTTGGAAAAAACAAAAGCCACCCAAAAAAACCCACAAGTGCCAAAACCCCTACCAGATCCATCTTGATCAACCAATTTGACACCCCAACAAGTATTACAATATAATGAAAAGGATAACTGTGGAGTTTTTTCAGCCTGCAGGACAGATAGAGCTGAGCAAAAAGTGAGGGGGAAATAGTCTGGCAATTACACAAAAAAATTGTGTTTCATTAACAGGTCTTGAGCACAAATATACTTGTAGGTACCCGTGGGAAAACCAACAGTAACCACCGACTTGTCACCAGTGACATTTAGGACAGTAGGAAAACTGTTCCTTAAATATGATTTCTCTATTGAAAAACAGAAGCATTAACCACTTAGGGTCTAACTCCAACTAAAAACAGAAGAGGCAGTAGGTGTTCAGCAAGTTATAGACATACAGGGTGGCAGGGGCTTCAGGAATTCCTCTTCCACCATTAGTTACACTGAGACATCTAAACACCTGAACCCTCTGCACGAAGTATTGTCTAATCTGTTCTTTAAATCCTCTGCTGAAGTTGAACCCAAGATCCGCACAGTACCTTCTTCCAGTTCAATTTTTCACCACATGGTGAAAAAGTTCCCTTCTTATTCACCCTAAATCTCAATTCCCTCTTCCCGCTTATCCCACCTATAGCAGACACTGAAAAATTCTTATGACAGGCTCCCATGAACTGGAAGATAATTATTCTGCTGCATCCTTTGGAGTATAAAAATAAAGAACGGAAGGGCAAACTCAGCTTTTCCCAGCTTTCCCTATTTTGCGCCGTTTTCTAAATATTTCATTCTTTCTGTTGTCCTTGTCTGGATTCTCTGCAGCTTCCCTACATCTCCAAAGGCTCATGCCAAGGAGTGAGGTCAGGTACTCCCACAGAAGCCAAACCCAGTGCTGTATGAGGAGGAAGACATCACTTCCCCCGGCTTGTCCAAGAAGCTACTGAACACTGCAGAATAAATGTCCCCTTCTGCTATGACAGCACTTTGTTGACTCAAAGTGATCCACGATAACTCTCAAGATCTCTCTTGCCCCACTGCCACCCAGACAGATGTTCTTTATTCTGTATTTGTACATTTGATTTCTCCCTCGTAAGTGCATCGCTTTGCATTTGTTTCCAGTGAATTTCATTTTGCTGATACCCAGCTCGCCGTTCAATTTTACTGGATCATTCTGAATTCTGATAATGCCTTCCAGAGTACATCCAACCCCTCCTAGCTCAGTGTCACCTGCAAATTTTATAAGCATATTTCCCATTCCATTGCTTAACTTATTAATGAAACTATTGAATAAAAGCAGGTCCAGGGCAGATCCCTGCAGGACCCCACTTGAAACGCCCTCCCAGTACGACAAAGAGCCATGATAACTGTTCTTTGAGAGCTGCGTGTCCAATCAAAATATCTTGAATTTCAAACTTTACAAAAAGCTGATTTGGAGTATTTGATATGCAAAGGAGCTGGAGGCCAAAGGATAATACAGTGAATAATTTAAAACCTAAGAGTAGGTTTGAGGAAAATCACAATCTGTTGGCAGACGATTTGCCCACAGACAGAGGAAGGAGAAGCCAGTGAATGTGTTAGTTGGTACATTTGCCCAGCAGTGCTGCAAAAGGCCCCATACAGGCACTGATTTCTCCTGATCAAACACATGCACAACCTCTCATAGATACAGCAATGAAAAGAACAAATGGCAAAGCAACCACAGCAAATATCTCCTGCAGACAAATGGGCAGAGGAGAGAGAGCTTCCCCAAAAGGCCCTTCCAGCCATGAACCTCGTCCCTGATCGAGTTCCTCCCATCCTTATCAGCCTAGAGTTCATCTCCAGGCCATCACTCAGTGATGCAGCCACTGTGTGATGGATACCTGGATTTCAAGAGCATTATTTGGCAGGACCTCTGTATGAGGATCCCCAAATACATTAAAACTGTGCAGGAATTAATCCTCACAGCCTGAAGGGGTAAATCTGATCTCAGCACATGGCCACCAACTCATACTTCTCTAAGTGGGAGCAGAATCAGGCACCTCAAGATGCTACCCTATTTTCACCTAGGTTCAACAAGTTCAACAAGCAATTCCCTACCATGTGGGGAGTCTAATCAACCCACTTACCAAATATATAAGCAAAATGTATAAGCAAAATTGAACCTGGCTGCCTTACCAGAGAAATAAATTAGCTATAGGATTTATGTCTGGAGGTCCAGATGGACTGTTTCTGCTGCCCTGGGGATGGTCCTGCAAATGGGAACTTTATCAGGTGGCTCATATACTTTGACATCTCATGTGATGGTGGCAGAAGCACCAGCACACAACTCCAGGGCTGTAACACAAGAAGAATAAGCCAAAGGCAATGGCTACCAGTTACTGGAGCTGTACTGGTGATACTGGCAGTACTCTCCCCAACACAGCTAACACTTTTTTTCAGAGCCCAAGCTAATGCAATGCCTTAACCTCCCTGCTTTTTTGAAAGCTATGCTCGTATTTTACACCTCAAAACTCTATTTCCATGGCACACTTGCTGATGTGCATCAGGAGCAAGAGAAGCCCGTGGCTTCTTCGCACCATCTTTGCACTCCCGTCGCGCAGGATTAGAACTGGCCTCCTAATCTCAGAGCCTGTCACAAATCTAGACTTGAAACAATGAATTAATAAATAAGTGAGGAGGTGTCAGTTTTATGGCACACGCTACCTGCATAAATTTCACCCAATGCAGCCACTTGTCATTTCCAGCACCCCTTGAGACCCCAATGGCTGATAACTCTTGCACGTCACTTTGCAACCCATTATACAGATGAAGTGTTATGATAAAACCTCCCTCCTCGCCGACTCCTTCTGTTTTACAGATGCAATCTGAGTGGAGGCTGAAGAGATCCCATCCCCCACGGCAAAGATAAGGTTACAGAGGGTAGGTCTTAGTAAGGATTTTGCAAGCTGCATGAATTATTAAAGTCCTTTATGATATAATGACAGACATATCAGGTTATTTGTTTATTCTGTGTATAATTCATGACTCTCTTGGGAGCTAGACAGAAGTAGGATCGCTTGTTGCATCTTCTTCATTCCAGTAAATCCTCATCACCAGATGGAAAGCTGAACCCCCCCTGAGAAGACAAAACAGCCACACCTTGCAGGACCTGCACTTGGGATTGGAGATGGGAGAGCTTTTTTCACAGCCTGGAGAAACAGTGAAGCTGTCACTTGAGTACATCAGGCTAGATGGTTAAAAGATGACAGTGCCAGTAGTGTTTCTGTCTCGTGCCACCAGAATAGTGTCCACTAAAGCATATGCAAACAGCTTTATGATTAGATGCTATGAGTTGCCCCATACTCCTATATCACTGCTGAGCAGCAGCAGGACCATCCAAGCTCATGCAGGCTCTTATAAGACTTTCTGGCTACACAAATACTACGATACTGAACACAGCAAAACAGTTCTCCTTGCTTGGGTCATTTGTGGAGAGTCTGGTCAAGATGTGGGGCAAAGCTTGATAAGGGAGTGCCACGTCCTGATGGCTGGAATGGAGTTTTTGATACATACATTGTAGTCATCTCTCATTTCCCTAGTGTGCTGTTTAAAGAGTAAGAGAGATCTGATGCCACAGCAGCAAACTGGAAATAAAGGATTGTCTGGAGCCCCTGGCAAGAAAGAGCTTCTCAGCTTCCACACAAGGTTCTCCACCCAGGGATGCTCCTACTGCCAGGAAGAGTCACACTACTCTGGAGAGCTGCAGCAAAACACAAAGATGGTCAGTCTGCAAACAGCACACTGTAACTTTTATCAGCCACCAGAGGACTGCTTTCAGCACCCACCCTGCCCATGGCACATTTCAGCTGAATGGACATAGAGCAGGCACAAATGATTAATCTGATCACTTAAAGACAAGCCATGTTAAGGAATTTGATAGAGGACTCCTGACTAGTCAGACCTCTGCTGAATTTCTATCTACAGCTTCTCTCCTTAGCAAAGAAAGATATCATTAACCTCTGCCACAAAGACCTCCTGCTACAAGAGCTATTTAGGGGCATCCATTGTCATTGCTTCAGCCTCAAACCATGCCAGTCCAAGTCTCCTGGGGTTTCTGGAGTAGCCTCTCACAGCACCATATGGAACATTCCTCAGGGGTTTCTGGACATCACTGTCACTCAATGTCTATCTAGTTAAACCCCCACCTTAAACAACCCCTCTCCATACCATCCCCCTACCTGAGAGGTTCCTGGCTCCCAAGAGAGCGTTGTAATCATTGTTATTATAAAGCACTTAGCGATGTTCACTTATTGCATCTCTCACCAGCCAAATACCCAGAACCCTGTTATTTCAAATGTAGTTGCCTTCATTTGCAGAAGCTCTTCATTGTATTAGTCCCTTTCAGCAATGAAAGGAAAAAAGGGTGGGGGTGGAGAGCACTAAAAAAAATAAATAATAGTTTACCACATTTTATGCCATTACCTCACTACTTTGTGATACACATCTAAAAGCTGTTTGCAAGACCTCTCCTGCTGTAAGGTGGCATCCAGGCAAGCTCTGAGGCAGAGAGAGAGTGGAAGCGTCAAGCCCAGTTCAGTTTTGTCCCAGTACTGCTGCATCACCCAAAGCATTACAGCAACAGAGATGAAGCTGCCAGCTTTCACAGGTCACCTCCTCTCTGCTCCCCATCCAGCTGGGACAAACACTGCTCCACAGGGAAGCAGCATATACATACCCCTTTCCTCTGAAAAGGATACACCACAACAAGCTGCCTTCCCTTTCCAAAGGAAAGGGTCACTGGGAAACTCTCATGGAGCCTAAGCATAGATGTGTCCCTGTCCTTGCCAGATGCCTCAAGCTGATAAGACAGCAGTGCATCCACAAGCTTGGCTTCACAGCTTTCAAAGGCACCACCCACATCCCCTCCCCACTGCAACACCACAGTTGAAGCAGACAGTGCAACAGCCCATCAAACATCATTCTGAAGGGGCTGGTCAACGTTAAACTGGCAGATCCTCCCAACATGTCCTACAAAAATATTTTCTGTCTTTTTCAGGAGAGGAGAATGGAGCTACAAAGGCAAAGCAGGAGTCCCAAACCCAGACAGACTTTTGGGAGCAGAGTCAGAACTGCAACTCAACCTCCTCATGCTAAATTTGATGTTTGCCCTTGGAAGACATGGCCAAAGCAGGAAACTCTCACACCTGTGGGTACCCCAGAGTAGGATTCCTCCCAGCCCTCAAACACAATACCACTCACATGTAACTGGAATTGAAGATTACAAGAGAATTCTCTCTTCTGCTTTTCTAAATGAGTATTAACATTAAACCCCAAAAGATCTGACATCCCAAAGCCCTATGAATAGAATGCCTCGGACTCTTTTCTGTAAGAAAGAAAAATCCCAGTCTCTAATGTGGTCCTCTCAATGGGGCCTGTGACATCACCAGCCCCTTTCTATTTAGAATAATGACTTCTTCCACACGCCAAGAGATTTGAAATTACCTGTGAAATATATTTCCCTAGGCACAGGCTCAAGAAGCATGTAAATTACCCAGCTTAATGGCCTCCAGAATTTCTCTCTGAGACAGACACAGGGAGCAGGAAATGTTCAGATGGTATCTCAGGTACCACCCAAGGGGTTAAATGTCCGAGGGATGGTCAGCAGCTACTGCCCTACAGTTTCCCCAGTAACTGGCCCCACTGGTGAGCATTTGCCACAAAGAGGCAATGGGCACGAGATCCAATTCTAAATGGGTGCATCATCAGCACAAAAATGCAATTTTAAAGAGAGCATTTCTTGGGAAAGGTGCCTAACCATAATTTACATGGCACAAGGAGCCAATGTAGGGCTTATGCAGCAGAGGGCACCCATTTAATTTGCAGAAGTCCAGTGCTGAGCACTCAGCAACAAGGCCTCTTGCCCTCCGACTAACTGCACAGAGAACAGCACTGCCCAAGCTTTGATGTTCAGGCACTTGCCAGAGGACAGAGTCCTTCAGAGGAGCTTTTCATCCACAAGGACAGTTCCCACCCTCCCAACACGGAAGAAAGGGACAGATACTGTCCCTGGAGTCCTCCTGCCCGTGTTTTTTGTTCCTGCAGCTGAATCTGATGTCTTGTTAGTACAGAGCAGAAGAAACAATTTCCCCAAAACGAAGAGCATGGATCATTCAAGGAACAGAAGAGGAGTAATTAAGTTACTGGTTATATTTCTTGCTCCACCACTGACATCCTGGACTCCCTGAAGCCTCAGTTTCATCAGCAAAAGAGCAATAGGGAAGTGCTATTGCAAAGTGCACGTACAAAACTATGACAAGGAGTGGAGGATGGAGAACAGGACAAGATGCTCACACTGCAATGGGGAGGGAGAGGGAAGGGGGACAATCCCAAGGGCATAATAAAAAAATTACCTGTCTCCCCAGGGAACAAGCCTGAGGCACACAAGCTTTGTTCCTGATGCCTGCCAAGACTGATAGGTTGGTCACCCTTTAACACACAGTGGACAGAAAGTAGGCCAGAAGGTCAGTCAGGGATAAGAGAACACCTGGGAGATGGGCCTGGCAATGGAAAAATGGGCCAAATTCCTCAGTGTAAACCTCCTCAGAGCAAAGGTGTAAGACAAGGTCTTTGCTGAGACTCTTCTAAAGTGAGAACCTGCCCTCATTCTCGGCCACAAGCATCTTGCTAACCCACATACTGCCAGAAGCTGTGGTATCACAGCGAGATTAACACAGAAGCAATTTTAAAAAACAGCAATTTCCAAGCTAATTTCCTCACTTACAAGCGTGCCACTAAGGGCTGCAGTCCGTCTGGACTCCTCACAGCTATCTGTGCTCAGGATTAACTATACAACACTGCCAGTAATGCAAGCACTCCACTACTCAGAAACTATTAGAAGATAAATATGAAATCTCAATATCATAGCAGTAGAAAAAAAATGAGGAGAAGGAATGTCATTGTAATAAATACTGTAACCAAGCCAAATGAGGAAGCAAGGTTACTTTCATGTGGAAAATTAGACCAAAAAAAAAATGCAATATACTTGAAATAGTCCTTGCTTTGGTTGTGGGATGTGGACTTTTGTGCAGTGAACCTCACAAACTTCATAACAGTGCAACAAACTGCAGTTCAGCCAGTACTGCAGGTTGGCAGTTGTGGGGTGAAATGGCACTCTAGCCACCAATTCCACTCAGCCCTGAAGCACCAGGCCTTGCACATGAACCCTTCATCTAACATACACTGTTAAGCAGAGAAACTGCAGGCTTAGGCATTACTTGTGGCCCCAACTAGGCCTCAGGTAATGCAGCAGCTGGAGCATCTCACCTGCAGCCCAAGCAGGTCCCATTTCCCACGCTGCAATCACTCTGATACTCCTCCATAAGAAGGACAGGTACTATTTACCAAACCTTTCCCTTCTGCAGCTGCTTGGTGTTCTCTGAAAGAAACTTCTCATACAAGAACCCTCATGTTATCTAGTGAGATCTGATAACAACTGAAAGGCCCAAACACAGCAATAAGCAGATTTAACTAAGAAAGTCAAATATTACACAAGCTACCATAAAACCACCACATCTGTCTTTCTGGCAAGTGGCAAAGCTACCCTTCCACCAGCCAGCTGTGACTCCAGAGAGCAGGATGAGGTCTGGCAGTCACCTCCCCACGAGAAAGCAGCTGGCCATGCACTCAGTTGCCTAAGATTGCCCAAGTAAGTGACATTTATTAAGTGGCCCTTATAAAATAAAAAAGGCAAGGCTGCTTTCAGCACACATAATCACATTCATAAACTGCACAAACCAGCAATGCTTTCAGCACAAGGCTCCACTTGGAGTGGTGTCAAGAGAAGAAGGGCGGGAAAAGATTCCCGCACGGCAGCGTTGCCACAGGCAGTGCTCCATGCAGAGCACCAGCCTTGGGATGCATCCTCACCTCTGGCTTGGGAACGCTGTGCCTGCTCGAGCAAACACGGCCCCAGAAGGGCTGTCACCACAGGGCTGCAAGAAGGGGGAAAGGTATGAGCCAGCTCAGCACTCGCAGTGCTGAAGTGAGACCTCGTGCCAAAATGTGGCTGTCAGAGCCCTTTGGTACCCAGCTGCTCCATCCTCATGTCTGGGCAGGGAGCACAGGGAGGCAGGGGGAAATCGAGGGTATAAATTCACCTGTGGAAGGGGCCACTTCACACGAGAAAGAGCCCCAAGCACCTTGCAGGCAGTAGGGGTGAGACAGAGCTAGTTAGATTTTTCTCTAAAGTAAAGACTAGATCAAAACAAATAAACATAGCAAGGAGCAAGTGACACAGAAAGGTTCAATTTAGCCTTAAGATGATGGGTAAAAAGGCGGTTTTGATGTCAGAAATGCCAACACAACATTTTTGCTGCTGGGTCAAACAGGCGGGCAGGTGCTAAATGGGGTTATTTAGAAACTGGGACCAAGGCATGAGCAGATAGTAAATGTGTTAGATGTGTTTCTTTTCTCCATCTCACAATAAAAATCACATCAGAAGCAACCACAACCACCACCATATTTCTAAGAAAAAGGCCTGAAAATTTCTCCCCGCATAATCCCACAGCATGGTTATATCAGGGATTAATTTGTCCCAGTATCTTGGACATTTTCTTGACAATTCTCAGTTTTTAAACCTTCACAGCTGTAGCAGAGCACAGCACGCCAGACTGACAACAGCAAATTCTTCTGCATTGTAACAAGCCCAACGTCAGGAACGGCTCAATCAGAAGTCCCTCAGCACTCAGCCAAGGAGGGGCACAAAAGCATCCTGTTCACAGACAGGGTCCCCTCTGCTCTGTGCTCTTGGAAGTGCTTTTATTCTGCGGGAGGCAAAATAATGTCATCAGTTTGGTCACTGATCAACAATTATTAAGACTTCCCAGCCAACAAAAACAGAATAAATAAAAACTAAGAACTGCGTGAAGAGAAAAATATTGATTTTTTTTTTTTTTCATACTCATGTAATCTACCCTCCTTCCCAGAGCAGGCAAGGGAGGAGGGGAAAGCAGAGTGCCCACGAAGCTTTGACGCATGCCTAGCTCACCGTCCTGAAACCCTTTTCAGCTTGCAGGCCTTGAATAATTAAATGCTGTTTCTTCCACCCTTTTTTCCCCCGGTATTCATGACACACTGCTGCAGAAGGCTTCCTTCTACCTGGGCAAGGGGCATCCCTCTCTCTGCAGAGATACTGGAAGCACACGAGCCCACACAATACTTCCCACACACGCTGATCCCAAGAATGTGACACTACAGTGAACGCTCAGCAGAGACCTCTAATTTACAAGACTACCTCAGACATGAGGAAAAGGCACTTTGGCTCCTCCTGGGTCTACTGAGTTCGTTATGGAGCAATAAAAAGACGTTCAGCCACTCACAGCCCAGAATCTGACTCAATCTTCAACACCTGATAAAGCTGAACATTAGGTGCTTCGCTTGGCTTAAGTCTGTCTCTATTTTGGTGTTCATGTTACAGCTGCCAAAAATCTGCCAGTGAAACCCACCATACGTTAGAAATGCAAACAAGGCACTGCATTCATGACCCTCCCTGTGTCACCGTGTAAAGAGAGTGTTATTGGCCACCACAGAGAGGTATTATTACATGAAATTTAATAGCTCTGAGAATTCAAATACAAGAATATCTCCGGTTCAACAGAAATTACATCGCTGAGAGCTTTATACATTTTTGATGGGTAAGGAGCTTATACAAGGTTGGCTCTGGAAATTATTTGGATATATGCCCCTTGTTTTGCTTTCTTATTTGGGGAATTAATGTGGACTCAGACTTTAGATATGGGATTCTTCTGGACTGCAGAATATTAAATGCTCACTGGAGAAGAAACAGAGCCTGACAGCAAACTGGCAGCTTGTGACGAAAGTTTCAGGACCCAGCTCTGCTATGAGTTAAGAGGCATTGGTATTTATACGGAGAATCATATCCTCATTTGTCACAATGGAGATGGATATAACACTTTCCCAATTCTTTCCACCAATTCGACTGTTTAAGGGCTAACTTGGTGCTTCCAAGGCCAAGAGGCTCAGAATCCCAAAAGCATGGGGCAGGCTCTGTTTACCCACAAATCAGGTACACGAGAAGCAGCCACACCGTGAACCTGTGCTGTGCCTGCTGCATCACTGATTTCTAGCTCTGGAATGGTGTTCCAGCAGGGACTGAAGCAAGGCAGCACGCTTGCAGCCAGGACTCCAGCTCTTACTGCCCTAGCTCTCCGTGTTGGATAACACTGATTTAATGCTCCTGTGGACACACATCTTCCAGGTTATCCTGAGCAAACCTCTCTGATCCAGAGCCATGTGCTCTGCACGCTTGCAAGCCTTCCAGTTGCCGAATGCCCCGCAGAAAAGCCTGGCCAGCCCTGGCTTGATCCTTCATTTAGTGGAACTCAGATAAGAAAACCTCACCAAAATGACTATATACTCTACCAAAACTACCCCTGCAAATAACATTCCTATAGATGGGAAGCAGCCAGTATTTTGGTCATGAGATTTTCACCCTTCTCTGTCCTTAATTCTGTACTCCCCCCATCCTTTTCGCCCCCCACCCTTCACTGAAGCATAAGTTGCTTTCTAACACCACAAGGATTTTTGCTCCAATGCACAGCATGATCTAACTAATTCGCACTTCATTGCTCTGCACACCTCATTATTTGCACATGAAAACAGCAGTCTCTCTATCCCTCCACTTGCTGCCTGTTTCTTCCTCCTCCTCCTCCTCCATCCTCCACCTCCTGTACCTCCTCAGCACAACTCCGCTACGGAAGCTGCAGTGAAGAGGCTCACATTACCAGGACTCCATTGCTTTCACAAAATTTACTAGCTCGCTGTGAAACCTCATAAATAATTCAAGAAGACAACCTTTGTCAGGTAAATGAACGTGCCTTTTGTAATCCATCACCCCGGGTTTTCTATCACATTGTACTCATTGTAGGCACAACCCCTACTGATTCATGAATTCCCCAAGTGTCACTGTGGGACACGGCAGAAGAACAGCTTTGGCACCAGCAGAACCCAAGGAAACCCAAAGTCTACCCAGGGCTTCAGGAGGTTCATAAAAGATACCCACTGGTGCAGAAGTAGCTCCATCCCAGGCCATGGAAAGCACGGCTCCATCCCCACCCTTCAAGGACAATGAAAGAAGGAACAAGGTCAAGGGAGGCGAGAGACATTCTTATTAAAGATCTCCTTTTCATTGCAAGAATTTCAGGGATTTTGACATACACCAGAGCTAAAAATCATGTTGTATCCTGTGCTTCTTCCATTTAACTCCACGCATCTCAGTGGTGTTACTGCACAAAGGCACTTAAGAGATAGGCAAACTCAACTTCTGTTTTGACAACTGTGCCCAAGGCTTTGCCATCATCAGCGCTATTGTACTTAGACGGTTTACACCCCCATTTAGCACCCAATCTGACTGCTGTCAGCAATTACCTCCTCTGGAGTTCTCAGCCCCAGCCAGAAGCCTGGGGAGGAGATTTGATCCTGGTTCTCCTGAAAGGCATCTCCCGTGGCCCCGGGAGAAGGTGTGCTGTGCAACCGGCCCCACCAGACCGAGAAGCAGCTTCTGAGGAGGCGGCACCGTGTCCTAATCAGAGGCAATAATAACCCTGCCGTAGTTAATGAATAGATAGAGAAACCACAGACCGTGCACCCTTTGTCGGGCCTGACTGCCGTTCGGATCGTTGTGTCTCTCGCCCTGCAGCCCTTTCACCTGTCACAAGCTCATCTGGTTAAATACCCTGATCACTCACCCGTCAGTCAATGCGAGAAACACTTGGCTTTACAGCGGGAGAATGAATCCTCTCGTCTGGGTAAACATCTTTTATTTCTTGTGATGCTTATGGCCAAAGATAATGGCTGGGACAGAATGGGAAGAGTCACAGGACAACTGTCAAACTTAGGAAGAAAATCCACTCGCATTCTCCAAAAGATCAAATGATTCAGCCTGAAGCAAAACATGCCAATAGCTTGTTGATACAAACTAACTCTCCAGTAACAACAATTTGTACAACCCCATTCCCTGTGTAATAATAACCCTGAGGATGAAGGCTAGATTACAAGCACAGCTCTAAACCAACAAACTACTACCAACACCCCTGAGAGGAAAAATATTTTTGCCAACAAAACACATTTTGCCTTCAAGAGGCTCCTAGAAAAATAAATATCAAAACGTACAGATACCATCCTTTCTTGCTGCATATTTCACTCAAGTAGTTTGCTTGGTAATGACTTTTGCTTTTATTTCATCCCACTTGAGTATTTCATTGGCTGAAAAAGCACTGTCTGACTCGTATGGCGTGTGCTCATGTACAGTGTTACAGGGTGCAGGTGCCCAGGACTTAAGCCCTTGAGAACCTTTTTGATGGCTTTTGAAGCCAAACACAAGGAAGCTTGTTCAAGGATAAACTTTCAGGTTTGCATTTAGACCCTCTGTAACCACCTTCAGCTTTTAAGGGGCTGTTGCACAAACACATACAATACACAACAGTTTCTTCACAACAGAGCTGCTGAACTCTGCCTGTCAAACACCGAGCACAAGCCCATTTCTACCCTCAGGTTTCTGTGCAGGAGCCTTATCGATTTCAGTGGGAAACCAAAGGTGTCCTCGAGAGAATTTCAATTAACAATTTCTCAATGTATACAGCTGAAAAACTCTAGCTCCTGAAACCAGAGTCCTGAAGGGGATGACTGCAGGCAGGGTACGGTGTGGAGGCAAAACAAAGACAGGCAACAAAGTGTTAATGCCCTGCTCTTTCCCCATGTGAGAACTGAGCAGGAAGCATTCAGGAATGGCAAGAGGAATGGAGAAGAAAGTTCTAAATGCCAAAGAAATATTGCCAATGGCTTTTAAAGAACATTTGTTCCTCTCTGTGAGGCTCTTCTTTTACCTCTGGGAAGTTCAGGGTGCCTCTGCACACCTCAGAGAGGTTTCTGCCACCAAGCACAGCCTGCACAGGGCTGCTGCAGGGACACTGGGTGTCTGTGCCTCCACTGGGTACAAACTGTCACAAACTCAGCCCTCATGGGGACAGAGCAACATTATCTGTCAGTCACTCATGGTGGTAGATTGCCCTCCCAGGGAGCTGTCTCCCTGCTCAGCCGAGCACAGCAGAAGACAAGCAGGGATATCTCCTCGTTTCTTCTCTGCTCCTTTTCTTACAAGTTCCCTTCCCAAGCATCAAAACCATAATTGGAAGAGATTTTCTAACTGCACAGCAGGTGGGCAGTGGAACAAGAGAAGGAACTTCCTCTACGTGGCATCATGCAAACCCTAAAGCATCCAGTTCTAATGGAGTTATTTATTTCAAGCCCTGCTAGCCCAGATGTGCCATCACTACCAGCATCATTAACCTCATTTGGGGTGAAATGACACAAGTACAAATCAAAATCTGCTACAAAGAAGCAACTAATTTGGAAGAGACAGCCTCAGGCCCACCTTCCAGCGGGGATGGGAAGCTATTAGGCCTCATTGCCCTAAGCAGGAGCCTTCACTGCTCACTATCCAACAGGAACACAGGTCACACCTCCAGCCTGCTGCCCAAAACAACTGTCTGCATCTGACAAGTGCTAAATCCACTGGAGAAGCAGGACTGGCACTCTCCCCTGCAGACATGCCTTTCTCCTGTGGCTGGCTGGGCAGAGATGCCCTGCAGAGCAGCGACGAAGCCGAGGCTGGCCGGCGGACGCGCAGCAATTCCGCGCACACCTGCCTCCTCACCAGAAGCAAATGGCTCAGCACCCTCTAGCAGATGGCAATTCTCCTTCAAGTCCAAGTGACAAAAAGCCTTGCTGCAAAGTGAGGAGGGGGTTTGTTCTGCTCCCCAGCAGAGGTATTTGCAGCCACGTTCCCCAGCAGTCACACACACACGATCTCCACTAACGGGAGGCAGCGGCAGTACAGGTGCAGGACTCCCCTGACCGACCAGGCTTTCAATCACCTAATGCCAGAGATCGCTCAGAAATTCAAGCAGAGGTTGTTACCGTGCTGCCACAGGAATCCCTCTGTGTGCTATTTAAAAGAAAAATTAACTGCAACCAACAGCCTTTCTTTCCACAGCCATTAATCCCATTGACCACACAGATGCACGTTCTCGTACGTGGCGATTCCTAAAAGGAGCCTTGTCAGTCAGTGGACATCACCTAACGCGCCCGCCCCAACGGGCTTGTTCCAATCTGGGATTTTGCTTTTTAAATCTCAATGAGAAATTCCCCGTTGGACAACTGGCTGAGCCGAGCTTTCCTTAGCTCAGCATAAGATGATTAAAACCATGCTACCCGGGAGGAGAGAGATAATGTAGAACACCAGCGATTTATCAGGGACAGAACCAAGAATCAACACACTGACAATAATTAATACAATTGTAACCAAAAATAAAAAAGAAAAATGTTCTTTATTTTCTTCTCTCTTCCCCCTTAGGCAAAATATCCTAATCATTCAGTCTGCTGCCTGCCAGAATGAAACAATTCTGGGGCTGCTTAAAAAAAGCAGCCTAATTTCTGAGAGTCCAGTAGTGAAAGATGACTTCAGTGATTTACAGAGAAAACCTCCAAAGACAAACATGTTTCTAATCAATGCTCTGAATCATTCACAAGGGTGCATTGTCCAAAGCAGGAGAAATTGGCTTGTAACAGGAAGAATTTAGCAGCCCATCTCATCAGCTCAACTCAGCTCCTGACCAGACAAATCTGCCAAAGAGATTGAAGTTATATCCAGCCTCTTTAAAAACAAGAAAGGTGCAAACAGGTAACTACTCAGGGGGAACAGCCAATTAAGGAGGGTTGTTCAAGCCTTGGTGCCAGTTACCATTGCATTCTTTACTCCCATTAAGTATTTCCTTCCCGAGAAACAACCACGGCAGCCCTAGGGCAGAACTCGCCAGGCATTTCAGCCCACATGTTACAGCATTAACCTACTGCCCAGCAATTGTGCACCATCATCAAATATCCATTCGTGACCCTTCTCTTCTCTGGGTTCACAGAACAGGTCATGAGGGGAACCAAACGGGCAAGAAGATACCAGGTCAGGCTGAGGTCTTGCATCCCTTCTGAGTCTCTTCTCCAGATGCAGCCAGACAGCATTGATTCCCACCACAGACACACACAGAATAAGTGGCCTTTTCAGGACCATTCCTTCATATTTGCAAGCAATTATGATTCTTTGCTAGTGGGTTCAGCTTTTGCTCATCTTGCCTCACTCAGTGCAGGATCAGGCCCACTCTGATAAGTCCACTGATAAGAGAGCACAGAGCTAACAAAATCTAGCCTAGCAAACCCCACCAAATTAATTGGAATAAAACTGATTTGGTTAAAAAGCTGGCACTGTTTATTAGAACAACATAGATAATAATGAGTCTGGGCGAGGGAAGACCAGCACATTATTTACAAATTATACGCCTTTCTATGTCTCTCTTGGTTTAGGGACCTTCTTATAAAACTTCCTACAGTTAGAAAGAAAACACAGTTTTGACTCACAACCTGGTATCCAGAAGAGATTTATTCTATTGTATGATTCTATGTTCTGAATTTAAGAAGAGAAAGCAACAACTTACAATCCATGAAAAGCTGCTGAAATATCAAAAACATCCCACAAACTTTATCTGCGCTTCACCACGTACATAATCCCCTTTGCTCCCATAGGAATTCTCATGGAAGCAATGATCGTTCATGGAAGAGCAAGACTGGATCAGGCCGTAAGGCTGTGGTACTTGGTCGAGAACTGGCATGTTCCCTCTCCTCTCCTCCCCCTGTAGGTAGACATTTCTCAGGGTCTTATTCTGAAGAATTTCTGTATTTACATGACAGCAAGAAAAGGGAATCCATCGACTCCCAGAGCTCAAAGATATTTGGAAATATGGACAGACGACCCGAAAGAATCCAGAAAGAAGCTGTCTGAATGGGAAGGATTTCTGAATAAACAACCATGCCTCCGGTGAAGGCAGATATTAACACGGTAAGCTACAGCTCTCCCAAATAAACAGCACTGTTTCTTCTGCCGATAAGCCTTCTTTTCAGAAGGCCTGACTACATGCTTGTAAAAATGTACTTTGAGATCAAAGACACTAATCTAAAGGGCTTTCAAAAATACTCCCTATGACATATATATATGCAATGTATTTCTATTCTTAAGCAAATCACAAATGACAAGAAAATTGTGACATAAAGCAGTGCACGTCCACTGGGGCAGCACAAAGTTAAGGGCAACACTGCTATTATTAACTCTATGTCATTGAAATCTTTCCCCCACCTTCAGAAACGCAGACTGTAAGGACACGGTGTCAGCCTTTACTTTGAATCGTCTGGATTTCTTTCCGTTTTGTGTCAACAAAGCTCAGCATTTCATAACGGAGATGACAGCCTCTTAAAATACATCTCGGGAAGGTTTCACATGGATGTGTGGAGGGGGACAGGCTTAAGGGTTATCACGGAAGGCAAGAGAGCCGACCGCGTTAGCAAATATTCCCAAACGTTAACTTCCAAAACGTTCTCTTTCTTCAAAAAAAATCTATTTATATCCTTCCTGCAGCGACTCTTCAGTCCCCCACCCCCTCACCCAAATGAGCTGCTTTCCGACTTTCTCTTTCAATACATTACGGCCAATTTCGGTCGGTCCAGAGGGAGGGAGAGGAAGACCCGCCAGCTCGGATAGCCTGTGGAACTATCCAGCTATTATTAGTTTATGCTCAAACTCCGGTGGGCACGGCCGGTTTGTGGGTACCATATTGTGTGCTTGAAAACGGGGATGGCGGGGGGAAAAAAAAAAAGAAGTCCTTTTTCGGTCTTTCCCCCCTCTCGCCACACGTAAGGCTCCGACAGCCGCCCTGCCGACCGGCACCCGCCGGGGAAGTTTGTGCTTTTCCAGCAACTTTGGGTCTCGCTCCTCGCCCCGCCGCTCCGGCGGGGAGCGGGCGGAGACCCCCGCGCCCGCCCGCATCCAGCGCGCCGGCACCGGCAGCGCCCGCCGCGGCCCCGCCGCCGCCGCTCCCCCGCAGGCCCCGGGGCGGCCCCGCGATGCGCCACCGCGCCGGGCCGAGCCGAGCCGCGGGGTCCCGGCCGGGGCGGCGGCACTTACGTGTGCTGCTGCGGGAAGCTGTAGCCGTGCGCGGCGGGGGCGGCGAGGAGCAGCAGCAGGGCCAGGTGGCCGCAGAGGGCCGGGGCGACGGGCGCCGCGCTGCCGGTCGGAGCCGCCATCGCCATGTTTCCATTAACGGCGCGGCGGGGAAGGGGCAGAGGCGGCCCCGCGGGGCGGGCTCCCCCCGCCGCCACTCGTGCGACGAGCGCGGCAGTCCTCGGCAGGGGCGGGGGGGCAGCGCCGCGCCGGCTGCGGGCACCGACCGCCGGCCGCTCGCTCGCCCCGCTGCCTGTCCGCGGCGGACCGGCACTGAGCGCCCGCCGAACGCTACTTTCCCTCAAATAGGCGGCCCGGCCCGGCCCTGCCTCCTCCCCGCCCGCTCCCTCCCTCCCTCCGGCCCCCCGCGCCGCCCCGGCCCCCGCCGCCCCGCCGCCGCAGCGCATGCGCCCCGCCCCGCGCCCCCCGCCGGTCCCGCCGCCCCCGGCCCCGCACCGGGATGGGGCGTCCCGGCCCCGCATCCCAGCCTTCCCTTCACCCCGCCCGCGGTCTGTCCCCCGACCCCTTTGCCCCCCGCCTCCAGGCACTGCCCCGCTGGCGGGTCCCCCCCGCTGCGAGCGGCGAGGGACATCGCGGCTCGTTCGCATCCTCCGCGCGGGTCTGTCACTGCCATTCCTGCCCGGGGACCGCGTTCCCCTGCGGGGCCACCTCCCGGAGACGAGGCGGCGGATGGGAATCTCCGGTTATGTTTAATAATAATAATGCCAGCTATGATATTTTTTTTAAGCGCGCTGTGACTTCGGGGAGTGTTCCCGGGCGCGGCAGGAGGGCAGGCAATAAATTCAGAATAGCGGAATTAACAACTGCAGCCCCGAAATCACCAGCGTTTCTGAGCCAGACTTTTGAAGGCCTGGATTTTTTCAACGCTGTCTTCTGGGTAGCTGCAGCGTAATTTCATCTTCCCTAAACTCAAACCCAAGCTGCTCGCCTTCCAGGGAACTGCCCACTGCCAGGGCAGGGACAGCTGGGAAAGGCAGAGGCAGGAGCCCTGTCCACAGGCTCTTCCCTTCCCTTCCCAGATAGCCTAAACCTGCATAATCTGGTGCCAGGCGATGCATAGCACAAACTCGCCCTCTTTAACTTCAGAAAATCAGTAATATTGACAGGATGGCCAGATGTGGACAGATCTCTTGAGGAAGAGCCTCACAAACTAGGTATCAGCGTTTTAAAGTTGCAAAGGCTCTTTGGTCCTGCCCACTGTAGCAGCAAGGCAGCAGGACAGGAGCCCCTGGCAGTTTGGATTCCATCCCAGAGGTTTAAATGCCTTCCAGCTTGGGAAGGGGAGAGGATTTTGGTAAGGAGAGATTGCTTCTCTGAAGTGCTCATGTCCTCCTTTGCAAGGAAGGGTTTTCTTCTGCCGATGGATGGAATTGCCTCCACCCTTCGTTCTGATGCGTAAAAGAAACATTTTGGAGTAATATAGAACCAGGCTCATACTCCTGGTGTCCCAGGGGCACTGACAGTGCTACCTAAACTCATGTGGTCACATCCAGGCACACCACGAATTTGATGCAGAGAAGAGGACTGATGTATAAATGGAACAAGTAGGATTTGATGCACCAACTCCAGCTCGAGCTGCTTCAGAGAGACAATTTGTTTTTTAAAGAGGTAGAAAAACACTGTCATTTTCCCAACTCAGGTTGGAACTCAGCAGTAAAACCCACTCCTGAATCCAGAAAAGCAGACTTGCAAAAACATCAGCCCCAGACTCCGATAAGTTCAACACAGAAATGAATATGCACAGTAACTTAATACTTCAATAAATTATTAAGAAATATGTCAGTATTGCCTTTCTAGCTCCTGTACCCCGTGCAGACTAGAACTATTCTTTGCACGCTCTTCACAACACAGTCTGGTTTTGCAATTTGTATTTCAACTGCACATACCACACAGTTTAAGCCTGTTTTGCATGGGCTATTACAGCTGAAATCACAGTTACTGACCTGTCATATAGAAGTTTCCAATTTACAACCTCCAAGTGTGTTTCAGCAGTGGTAAGTGGATAATCTCTAGTGTATACATGGGAAACAGAGTGACAATAGGATAAACAGCTTGTCCTTTGCTGGCAGAGTCAGCAGCAGATAGCAAACACTCTTCATTGTGTAGAATTTGGCTTTCCAAACTCTTGAAAGACAAATTCTGTTGTCTGTTACATCCCTACTTTCTTTCCCAGAGGACCTGGGTTAGCATCTGCCTAACAGACACAATTTAACTCAAGATACAAGCCCACAGGGGCCAGCTTTTAGGTTCCCATTCTAACAGGATAGCCAGGGTCTAAGAGGCAACATCACCATTGCCAGATATCCTTTATAATATGGGATTTTTCTGCATTATGCAATCTGATCCTCTGTCCTGTAAGAAAAGCTCCGGGACACAAGTGGGTATTGCCATGGCTATCAAGTGCTTTCCCAAATGCCTGGCATCCAGCAGCTGGCTGCTCTACAACTGCAAATGCACTGGATGTGGGCAGCAGCCCCAGCGCTGGATGCTCCAGCCTGGGCTGGAACTGTGTGTGTGTGAACAGAGCGACTCACCAGCACAGGCACAGCCACCCGACACATTCTGGACAGCCAGGGTGATTTATTTCTTTGAGACGTGGCTCTCCCAAGTCCTTGCAATGGTTTTGTTTTGATCCAGACACCAATATCCTTCAGAGCAAAATCTGACCTTGTGGTCTTACGGTAGGAGCAGATTTCTAGATGTCAAGTAATTACTTTCAAATGTGGCTGTTTGGGTTTGTTAACAGTACAACTTTGCCTGATATGTCCTTGTTTTTAAAGAACAGTCCTGCACTGCTGAGATGGCTGTCGTGGTTTAGTTTTATGAAGTTTTCTTATTTCATTTTCTTATTTCAAATGTTTTTGGCTACTTGTTGCTGTGATCTTTGCAGTCCATACACAGATAGGTTGGTTAGTAGGAAGCTGCTTGGAAACAGTCTTAAATGAAAAGGGGCATAATCATGGAATTAGCCAAGATACATGGCACCAAAAAAAAGTGTTCATTCATGCCTGCATGCTGCTAGATAGATTAACCCTGTCACCTCACACCCAAAGCCCATTTCAGGGCACAAATGTACACAAATTTATCAGCGGGCTCCTCTTACTGCCACGCTTAAAAATGCAGCAAGTTTCATTTCCAAGCTGTGCACAGGAGACAGTCACGTCCAGAACCTGCATAAAACCATGTGTTATAAAGACCTTATATGGCAACAATTTTCAAAATCAGTGCTGTCCTAAAAGGGTGGGAAGCAAATCAGAGGAGTCATCTTCCACCTGCTATTCTGTTGAGAATAACAGGAAAGACAGCACTGCTACACCCATTATCCTTCACATTTTCTGCAGCAGGTGCTGCTACACTGTGGCCTGTTTGAAACACTGTCTAACCTGCAGCACCAAGCACCACCAAGCCAGAAACGTGGGCTTGAACATGGAGTTCGAGCCATCCCCTGCAGAGCAGCTTGTGATATGTCAGTGTAGGTTCTCAGAGCAAGTGTGAATCAGCCAAACATTGCAGTGAAAGCACCGTGATCTACAGAGGACCCTGTGAAATTCAGCACAATACCTGAAATACCGACAGGGCTGCAGCAAAACAAGCAGCACCACTGCCGTTCTCCCACGTCTTTTAGTGGAGAAGCCATGTAGGAGGAGGCTGTCTAAGTTGTTCTTATGGCTGATTTATTTGCAAATGCAGGTGAATGCTAGAGAAGGTGTGGGTTTAACTCTCCCCTGACTGATCGTTTCTCAGGAAAAATTGGGAGCCTTTGCACTCAGTAACTGCTGCACGGGTATTCCTTTCTTTACTCCTTCAGTTAAAGTTCAGCCTTGCCAAGCCTCTGCTTTCATGCAGAGGAGGGACAGTCATACATACTGTCCTAGTAAAGCACATCCCCTCTGTGCAGCCAAGTGACAGGGGGGAATTAGTGATGCTACTCCTTTCTCCCTCTTAGCAGTTTACAGCGAAGCACTGCTGTTTTTACGTTTCTGATGGGCAGCTGAGGTTCCAGCATGTCTAAGGGAGCACAGCTCTGCAAAGGACCCCTCATGAAGGGCAGTCAATGTCCCAGGACACAGCCTTCAACTTGAGGCAGGTTGGCACAAGCACCTGGCTTGGTACATGAATGGTAGTTCAGCAGAACAATCTGTCAATTTAAATGTGAAGCACTTCCAGGGAATTAGTCCAGATCCTCACTTTTCTAATTACTAGTGCAGTTTTGCCCTCCGTGGCTAAACATGTGCCTCTAACTGGAGCAAATGCTATTTACAGTTTTGACAAATCAGTTGCTGAGTGAGAGGTTAGAAAATGTTGTTGGCATACCATTAAAGAGAGACAAATAAGGGGAAGAAGTAATTAAGAGTGAGCAAATGATAACAGCTATTACACATCCTGACTTCAGAGGTTTGTTCTTATTCTGGGTTCTTAAACCTGAGCTCCTCAGCTAATGATGTATAGAGTTGCTTGCTACCAGATGTCAGTGTTTAAGAAAGAGGAGAAAAGAATGCACTTAACATTAATAAAAACACAAGAAGTAACTGTTGTACTTACCACAAGTCACGGAGAGCCACATCGTGTTTAAAAGCCCAAGGAGTGAGGAAACAGCACAACTTGCAGAGATTTTGAGCCAGAGCAAATAAGAACCTGCAAGGAAGAGCAAAGAGTTGTCCTGAGGATTCCACCGTGGACAGGAAAGAGAAACAGCACGGGGATGACATAAAAGCTATTCCAAAATCCGTTCCCACCTGTCACCAAGGGGCACTTACTGGCATGTTCCAGGGTCTGTGCTGCCCTGACATTACGGAGTCCATAGATCATACATTTAGAGGAGCATTCAGGTTCTTTGCCCAAAGTGATATCATGCCAAGGCAAAGGCTTGGTCTGAGTCCACAACTGGAATTAATGCCTTCAATGCTATCATTTGGTACTAGTTTTCTAGACAGTCTATGAAGTACATGCACTCCATCTCAAACTGGCAAGTCTCACAATCTCTCTGGGTGATATTCCCATTTACAGAGGCCTTGAGCATAACTGGAAGCCAGCTCTGGAAGTGTAATTGGAATTTGCCTGTTGAGTTAACAATTTTTTTTTTTTTTTTTGCCTTCAGTACAGGGATGCAAAGTCCTATCCAGAACTGTAAACTTTTCCAGCTCTGTAAAGACCTAGGCTCATGGCCAAAGGGCTGACAGGCCAGTATGTAAAATGGGTTATAGTCCCACCATCGCTTCGGAGGCTGCTGGGACAGCTGAAAACAGTATTTTCTTCCAGCTTTTACCTATACCTGCACTCAAGCTACAGACCTGGTGTGACAAAAAATAAAAATGCAAGCATTCACTCAGTCATTTTAGCTCAAGTCCAAGTCATCTGTCACTGAATCATTTATCTTTGGGATCCAAATGATACTTGTGCAGGGTGAAATAGCTGAGGTCAGCATCCTATCAAGTCACACAGCATTGCACTCAGTTACCTAATGTAGTCACACCTCACTATTGCTTTAATTTAAAACATGGTTACTGCACAACAGCAATCAGCACTTGTTTCAGAGTTCAGTACAGCAGACACTCAACCTTGACCCATATCTAACATGAGGTGGGTTTTTTTTCATTTAGTTGGACAATGATTTAGGATTGCCATCTTGTTAAGTGCTTTCACTGTTCCCCCCAGCACTTTACAGTGGAGAAATATACACCTGTGGTATATATAAATATATATATAATCTTGTAGGTGAGCACCCAAGAAACAAGGGAGCTGAGTGACATGACCAAGGACACACCAGAAATCTGTGACAGAGAATAAATGAACCCCAGTTTCCTAAAAACTGTCAGTTACCCAGGGCCTTGGTCTGTGATTGGGGCCTGTAAGTGCTTTTACAAAATAAATACATTTTTCTTATAATTAAATTCAGAAGAAGACCTAAAGGTGATTTGATTAGATCATATAAGTACCTTTATCATGAGAACACAGTGGGTTTTAAAGGGCTTCTTAATCTAGTGGAAAAAGACATATTACAAGAACCAATGGCCGGAATTTAAAGCCAGAAAATTCAAATTAGAAACAAGCTGCAGAATTGAGGGGTTTCTAACTGTAAGGATGATTAAATACTGGAAGGACTATCCTGGAATTATTTGCCTTTTGAATTCCTCACATCAAGAGTAGATGTCTCTCCAGAAGATCCAATTTTGTCAAACACAAGTTACTGGGCTCAACATGAGGGTAACTGGATGAAATGTCTGGTTTTTGCTAAGCAGGAGGTCGGATTAGATCATCTTATCATCCTTTACAATCTTAAATTCTATGAATCTATGAATAGTAATGACCATCATTGTATGTTACAGCTTGTAAAACAGCAAAGAGCACGCTGCAACATGGCTGGGAGACAGAATAAAGAAGCACGTTATAAAAGAAAAAAAGCACTTGGCTCTGGAATTAAACCTGTGACTGGTAATTATTTAAGCTTCACCCATGCGTTTCCAAATTTTCCCCCTAAACAATATTTTAATTAGGTTTCAGTTTTAAGGAGAAAAAAAATAATGAACCATTCATCAAAGAGGTATTACTGCGTTCAGAACAGTATCACCAACAGTCCCACACAACGTTTAAAACCCCAACTGATATAGAAATAGCTGCTGATTTTCGGGAATTAGACATAGGAGATCTGTAAAGGAGGGCTTTTCTATAAAAGGTTTTATAGGCCTGAGCCTGGGATTCCTCTATTATACTTGAGTAGCTATAAAAACTTTCGTGCTAGATCATAACAGTCTGTAGTTGTGAATGCAACAGATTTCACAGAAAATCTGTTTTAGCAATGTCTCAGGGAGTTTTTCAAATAAAGACATTGGCACTACTCTGTGCTTCTTTGCCCAGAAAGCAAAATTCTTTCACTGTCACGCCACAGCCTTCATCTTAGGCTTCCACACCGGTTTAAAGACCCACTCAGAAATCAGGCCCTGTGTCTCCTCCCTTGGGGTTGTGAATGTGATACTTGTTTGTCAGACAGAGGGGTCTGAATAAAATCCATGGACAGGGAGCTGGAGGCCTTCAGTTTGCATATCTGCCTAACGTTCATCTCCACACCATAACGTCTGAGCATCTCACAGTCTCTAACAGATTTGTCTTCCCACCACTTCCGAGATAACGAGAAGTGTAATTCCCACATTACAGTTAGAAAGCTGAGATATGGGGCACCTGAAGAGATTTTCCTAACATCAAACATTTGTAGCAAAGGAGGGGCTGAACAAAGGTCTTGCAATTCTGAAGAGGTGTGCCTCATATTCCAGATTGCCTTCCCCCTTCTGCATTTGGCTGGAATGAAAACGACTGAAAGAAAAGCGGCACAAAAAATCAAGTTAGACTAGAAAATTCTCCCTACAAAGAGCTGCCTTACTGATGGGGGGAAGGTAAAAGAGATATTATGCTTCACAAGCTTCTGAAAATTTCTACTAATGTCTTTCTTAAGAATTTCAGTCATTGATTTCATGTGTGAATTTTGGAAGGAAACACGCACACAGACACGCACACACAGAAGTCCTTCTCTTGGAACAAGAGCTAAAACTATAAAAGCAACAAAATGTGGAAAGCAGGCCTGCAGCAGTGTGGGTTGATATTCTGTCTTTAAATCATTCTGGCACTTGTTTTTTTCCCCTCGAGGTGGAAGTGGTAAGCATCAAGGCAGAACTGCAGTAGCCCTAAATCAGAACATGCCTCTGTTCATGGGTTTACAAACCAGACTCTTTGCATTCCCAAGCAGAGGTCTTGGTGGTTCTCTACAGTGCTACAAAGACAGTTCCTGCACAGCTGTTCCCTCTGTACAAGCCAGCTTGCTTTCTTTCTCACCATGTATATTTTAGTACTGCTGACATACTCTGACATGACCATGGCCTTCTTTTCTGGCCATATACAGGAGGCCCCTAAACATCCAGTGTTTGAAGGATCCAAATCCACAGTGCTGCTTATCCTGGAGAAGTCAGAGCAGTATAATCCTCCTGATATTGTGATACTAACTAAATTTTCTGAATTCTTTGCTATTTAAGGTACTCTTTTCTTCCTCTTTTCCTCTGTAGCTCTGTATCCTCACCCTCTGCATCCACCATCCAATTACTCATCTTTCTTTCTCTTTTCTCACCTGCCCTACTGAGCTCTTTAGTCCAAAGATGAGGTGACAGTGCTGTCTTCCCTCAAATCCCCTGGATCCTTCCTGCAATCTAACAAACTCTACCAAGCCAAATTCTCTCTCCTTTTTTCTCTCTCCTCCCCAACATTACATTTCTCCGCTCCTCTCTGTTCCCACATTTGAAATACTTCTTTAAAGCAAGAGTCTCTGTCTTCATGTGTCATTTTGATCTTCTCAGTGCTACCAATCAGGCTATTCCAAAACGACAGGAAAATATCTCTGGCCTGTTCATCCCAGTTAGTGTTACAGCACAAGCAGGAAGATACAGCAAGCATTGAAAAATCAAAAAGAGATCAAGGAGCACCTCGCTTCCAAGCTAAAGGATGTATGTGTGCAGCTCACTGGGTAGCAACAACATATTGTCATGATATTCCATGTTAATATTCCAAGGAGAAAACTGAAAACTGGTCAGATCACCTCTGAAGCACACCTTGTAATGTGGGCTAAACAAGAAGCCCACAAAGTCCAGCACCTCCTTGTCCTCCCAAGATGGTGCTGGACATCATTACAGCTGGAGGAGATGCACTGCACATGTCTCTGGTGCAATCACGTGCGTCTCCCAAGGTCAATTCTTCTATGAGCTGTGGGTGGCTGTGACATTTTTCCAGAAGACAGGCATCTGCCACAGCTCCCTGAATTATGGCCAAGGTAGCTCATGATTCATGCATGCCCATAGGCTTAATGCAGCAAGTGCATGGCAGGACAGAAGTGTCAAGTGCAGCACAAAGGCCAGTGAGAACAGGGGTGAATCAGGCCCTTCCCTGCCCGGGGTAAGGGGGGTGTAAAAGAGACACGAAAAAATAAAGCCAGCTACAGGTTATTAACACACTGGTGAATGTATTCCATGTTTCACCACCCCAACTGCTCCTCCTGCCCCCCAAACCCATTCCACCTTTCAGTGGGTGCCACCCTGTTGCTGCAAGAGAAGCACTCCAGTGATACTGAAAACGGAGCACGGCCCCATCACACCTTCCCTCTCCAGGGCTCACGCCACCCACAGCCACAGTGTAACACCACCTATGCATCAAAGTGACGGCAGTGCCTGCGTGCTGGACACAGGCAAAATTAAGTAATGATGCCAGCAAGGAAAGTAAAGGTCATGGACGTGGAAAAATTGGAAACAACAAATAAGCATTCAGGTGAGAATATATTTACTGCTTTCCTTTAGACAGCTAATTATTTTCTTTCTTGATATCTCTCGCCTTGCCAAAACAGCCACTTCTGGGCTGAGGCAACCACTTGTTTTGCACAGTCCTTGAAGTTGCCAGATTGATAGTTTAGTGAAGGCTGTAGGGTTTTCTGCTCTGGTGGCTGTCTTTTTTTGCAGAATCCAGACCCTTTTCCTGTGCCATGTGCCAAATCATTCCTGCAATGGGGCAGCAATATCCTGTCCTGCCTGGGGTTCAGGAAAGCAGTGGAGTTTTCAGTGTGATTGACATATTTTTGCCTTCAAACCAGCCTGAGCTCCCTTTGGCTTGTAGTGCAGTAAAGAGAAGAAAATCAGGGTTTGAAAAAGAAAAAGTATTTCAAATTCCATTCTGTCCTTGATCCTGTAGAGAAGGACCTGGAAGAGATGCTCCAGATAGGTGCAGAATAGGAGATACTCCAGATAGTTGCAGGCTCTGGCAGTGCTGTTTTAGGAAGAATGGATGCAGCAGTTCTGCTGTGTATTTTCTCTACACTAGGCTATGAGAGATAATAGGTCTAGTGGTTAAGCTAAGAGTATCAGGAGACTTTATTTCTAGCCCTAATTATATCAGAAATTATCTGTGTTTCCTTGAGCAAATCCCTTGGTTTTAGCACCACAATTTTCCAGTCAATAAAATGTTTAGACACCTCCAAAGCACTGAGATGCACAGATGGAAAACATCATTGTCATGATGTGGGACGATTCATGAACGAAGGTGCACGTGTGGGAAACTGAAGCTGATGGCCAAAGTTTGCAATACTTTATCACATCCTGGACTGCCTCTTTCTTAGTTCAACAACAATATCTGGGAACACTCTATTTTCTAAGCCCCATCATACTTTCTCTTGGTATTGGCTTACAGTTTCCCAAGTCTATCTAAGTTTGAAAGTATGTTTATCCCAAAATGAAAATCAATAAGAGGTATTTTTTTTTTTTTAAAAAATGGCAGTATTATATGCTTAGATAGAAGGGCCAGGAATCCTGTGCTTTTAAAACCACCTGACAATGAGGTCTCATCTTTGGCATAGAAACTGAGCTGTTCTGTAGGTACCTTGTTTGGGCTACACACAGTGTGAGTCTGTTCCCCAATCAACCCTCACCCCAGGTCTGTTTGCTGACTGTGCTGCCACCGTACTGTTGCAAAGAAAAGAGGTATCCAGACATCAACATGATTCAGGGGCCGAGAGGACTGCAAAAGAGAAAAAGGGTATTTTCCGAATCAGTTCCCCATGAAATCACTGGAACTAGCGTTGTCCTGGGGGATAATAGAATGGATCATTAGGTGCCTTAAAAAGTTCACATTGGATTTTGAAGCCACCCTGCAAGATGAAAAATCAGTAGTTTAGTCAAATAAATAAAAGTCAGTGAATTCTCTTTAAGCTATGAGCACAGGGGCGAAAGGGCTGCAAGAAGAAAGAGATTCCATTCTTCACAAATGATATGTTTTAAAACTCCCCCCTTCCATCTCAAATCCTTCTTTTTCTTCCCTGGTGATTTAATCACATGAGGTATCGTAAATCAAATTGCTTCCTTTTCTCCTCAAGTATGAGTTAGCTCTTAATTAGGCTATTGGGCAAAAATGAAATGCATCCTATTTATAGCTTGGGATATCCTTTCTGCTAATGTAAAGGTTAAAACCTATCTTTGCAGTGTTTCAGGAGTGGGATTCTGCTCTTGCAGACAGATGCTTTACCTATTGCTGAATTCACTGATTTACACACACATAAAAGAGTAATCAGACCCATGGTATTTAATTTTTCTGTTTCAAGCTTCTGTTCAGATAAGAGGATACACTGAATGCCAAAGTGAGCAACCAAATCATTTGGGCCCAATTATTTTCATTCTGTGCTTCCCATGTGTACAACAGAGGGTATAATCTAATATCCCTATCCAGGTGAATGGCAAAGCTGACAGAAGGACATAAGGTACATATGGAGACAACTGGACACGCTCCTGAGCTACTGCCCCATGGTGATAAACAGGCACTGCTCAGCCACGGCACGAGTTAATGTCGTCATGCCATGCCAGCACCAAGGGATGGGATGGCACTACCCTGTGTTGTGATGGCATCTGCTTGTGAGGAGAAATTACCCTGCTCATGCACCAGTCACCAGTCAGAGGAACAGAACCTGCTGCCTCGCCTGTGCAGGGTCTTGGATGAAACCCCTGGCACACATCTAAGGCAGGTGTGGAACTGGTGGGAGCCAACTGGGTCTGCCAAAGCCAGCATCTGAGTGGAACTTGTCCCAGGTTGGCCTGGGATAATGATAATACATGTCTTCATTTTCCAGCTGATGAAATTAATGCACAGAGTTACTGTTGACATCTGGAAATACAAAGTTAGAATGTTGATGCCTCCAGACAACGCTGACTAATATTTACTACTAAGCTTATTCTTTATTAGGAGATACTCACCAAGATTCTTGGAAGCCTCAGTTACGAAAACTTCTTCACAGTCAGGATTTTTCCCAGGACGACTGAATATGTCCATGGGAAAGACGTAAACTTTCCAGATTTCTTTCACAACCCAGATTTTGACGGCTTAGTCTTTTGTATCCTGTTTCAAATCAATCACTGTGGTTCAGGATAGCTCTTTGGAATAAAAAGTAAAGCCCCATCTGAGACACTCTACTACTACAAACTCCCAACAGAGCAAAGTACACCTATCATTTATGCTCAGAAACAGGTTCTTTTCCACTGCTAGATGTTTTTCATGTGAGCAGTGTAAAGTAAAATGGAAATGATTCCTGCACTAGCTGGTGTGACTTGGCTTATAACATCAAACGGGAACCCAGAGAACAAACCATTATTTTCCTGGTAGCTACAGTAAACAACATTAGACTGGCTGAGAGCTGTAGCTGGGTCCCAGGCAAAACAAGATCTTTGCTAAACAACATCAACACAGTAACTAAAATGTGAATAACTAAATCATACACTCTGCAAGCTGAGCTACCAAATGAAAGTAAAGCGCTGAATTATTTGAATGCTCTTCAAAACTAATTTAAATTTCACCCACTACTGAGACCTCCATTTGCTGGCATCATAACTAATAATGGGAATGCTGCTGAAACGTCAGTTTTAGCGAGAAACCCATTAAGAGAATGAGGAAAAAAAAGAGACATCATACAAGAAAACCAGCCGTTTACAACATGGCATATAAGCTCCTTGCATAGAAATACAAAATAGCTGGAAATAAAACCCAGGCAGTAAACTGTCCCTTTTCCAACACATTCAATAATCACATCCATCCGGAGCTTCACACAGGAAGCCCTGAATATAAATATTCCACAGCAGATGCTGCACTGGCATTAAAGTTCCCTGTTGGGGCACTGGATGGTTCACAGGGTAGTAGAAAATCTGCATGCCTTTAAGATATTGGTCTGAAACTAGCCCAGGTTAATTTTGGTATGAAAGTCATTTCCATCTGAGAGGATGTTTTAGGCAACTGGAAACGAACTGGAGGTCTACTGTGTCCCACTCTCAGCTGGCAGCTCTACAGAGATGCAGATCCACCAGGGAGACTGATCTGTTCCTAAATCCCACCCAGGTTTGTGGCTTATATAAGCATGGCTGTTTAGGAGACAGGGCATTCGTGCTCAATGCTGTGCATGCATGCTCCTACTCCAAATTAAAGGTTATGGAGACTAAACAACACTTTGAAAGGAGATTTTTATCAACAGCTTTCAGAGGTCTAAACAGATAGAAATGCCATCCACATTCATTTAACCAGCTCTCTTACTGACCTCACCATAGAGAGTAATTATGTTAGTTTGGTCTGGGCTGTTTTATGTACAGTTCTCTTGTTCTTTATTTATAAATCTTGATATTTCAGTCTATTCCATCAAACTGTCTTTTATAATAAGCTCAACAGGGCTCAGCTCTCCTCTCACAGGAGAGTAAATCAGGAATGTTTGTATTCAGTGAATGCTGCCACCCTGGTTTGAAACCATGGTCCTAATGTTGAGTCAGTCCTCATAATGTTGTCAAATATTGAAGCTATTGATGCTTACGTGGTTGATAACATGTTTTGGTTTAAGCTGGGTTAACATGAGATATATTCTAACATGAACAAGTTGCTAGCAACACAGAACAGTGTGAGTGTAAACTCACACTGGCTGGTCTGCTGCCCCTCCTCTACTGTGTCCCTAAAATGTTCCACATTGCAGACAGTGTGCTTATTAGCACAGTTAGAAGGCAGAAGTGCCTGATGATGAAAAAATCCTCCTGCCACTCAAGAAATGCAAATATTCTGTTGTAGATGGCATAAAGAGACTGATGCTGCAGGAAGGAAGAATTTGGTGGCAGCATCTGGCAAGTTGGGAACTCCCTTACCCCACTGGAATGCAAATTATTTGAACCTGGTAATTTATTAGGTCCACATTTTTTAAACATAGTCAGCATGAACCTGATTTCTCAGCTTGTAAACTCATCAGAGCAAGGACAGCCTGCAGAGCTGAGTTCAGAGCATCCTGATCCCAACTGGTGTTCCTGAACAGCAGTAATGAAAAGCCAGTGACACCTTCATCTGTTGTGCATGTTTGTGCTTGTTTATTTAGTCATCATCACCATCCTCCTTAAGACAACTTTACTCAGTTTCTGTCTCTCAGATATTGATCTTTCTTGTACCAATAAACTTCCCACAGATTCCCTCCAAAGGGGTTATGACATCTTTCTGCATATTCTCGGTTACGGGGTTTTTATCGGTAGCTGTACTTTCAAAATTGTACATTTCTGAACAGCTGACGAGAGCAGGCTGCACACTGCTCTGCTGTCTGAGGAGCAGTGCTGGTGATGAATGAAGAGATTTGCTTAAAGCTGGGCAGGGATGCTCATTCTGAAAAAAGCCCAAGTCCCAGTATGCATTGTCTGCCTGGATGTGACTCACCAGGCGGAGGTGAAGGTGCAAAGCTCCTGTTGGGGTTGTCTCCAAGGCATGAAGACGTCTCACTCTGGGAAGATGCAGTCCATAGACAACAGTTGGCCACGTCTGCAAATTAGCTCAGATCAATCAGTTTCCTTCTCTCCCACTTCCCTGATGAAATTCCAGTCAAACAGCCATTAACAGGTCTCAATTACTGCTCTCTCTCCTGAACTGTTGGGAAATTATCTGTTCTTTGGCAATTATTATATTAGTTTGTGCAGGGCTCCCTCCAGGAACATGGCCTGCAGGGAGGCAGGCATGTGGGACCTGGCTATGGGACAAGGCTTGGCAGGAAGCAGGGAGACCTGTAGTGCTGCAACCTGGGATATGGAAGTCTGAAGAAAACCAATGTGTGCATGGAGGAATGACATGAGAAAGATCTCAGCTGGAGTGCAACTTTCATGTCCCTCTTCTGGGCCACCTCTCCTGGCAGCGTTAAAAACTGCTACAGTGATGGGTAATGTACCTCAGCTTTGGGGTTCAATCCTCCCCAGTTTTACCTGCCTTCACAGGGGGTTACTGGCCTAAGTAAGTCTGCCTTAAACCTGTGCAGGTGAGTGCTCAGAGCACCTCCACGGACACACAGAGCTAACTGTGTTCAGACCACTTGATTAACTGTGAAGCAAGGTCTGATGTGCCAAAATCCTCACAGTCCCTTGGTAGATGTTAGATACAAAACCATACACCTCTGTAATACTTCACTAACAGGGATCTCAAGAGATTTGCTTTATGCACCGACAGTGGTGGCAATTTTTGTTGTATTTTTTGTGGTATCTGGAGATTCTGTTATGGAAAAAAAGAATTTCCTTGTCTCCAGGGTTCCCATGCAGCCACCTGAACTGGGTGGTTTCATAACACAGAAGGCAAACCTGAAGAAATGGGAATTTGCCATTTTTAACCCAAGCTGGGGAAATTCAGAGCTCAAACATTATTTGAATAGCAAGGCTTGATGATACTACTTGACTTAGCTTCTCGTTATAGCCCTGGGAAATGCAAATAATATTATGCCATCTTCACTGTTCTAAAAACTCAAGAAAGTTCCCTTTGTAAAGTCACTGACATTCTTGAGTCTTGAAAAGTAGAACTGGAAGAGAACTTGAGAGATCATCTAGCACTGCCCCAAAGCAGGAATAAGCCTAATCCTCTCCAGTCATTTAGTTCTAACTGGTACTTATTTAAGGTTGGTTTGAACATATTAGCTTTGGACAGCAGTTAGAAGCCAATATTTATAATCAGCTGGCAATTTTGACATGCATAATATCTACTATAAGATATTGTCAATAGGATCCACACTGCTCAAATACTTAGACCTTAGACTATACTTTTATCCTTTCAGTATTTATTACAGTTACTTTTCCTAGCAACTCTGCTCTTCTTTTATTCTCCTTGGAATTGAAGGAGCATCAGTCTGTTATTCAGTCTGTTATTTCTGAGTGCATCCCTGATACTGGGAAGGAGACTGTTCCTTTTTCTAGTGAGAACCAACCTGAATATACCTCGATGCCTGCCTCTGTATTCTGTCCATAGATTGAGTGCTGCAATTAAATCTCAAGTAGTAACTTGAAGCAAAAAGAAATAGGCAAATGCTGCACAGGTGGTGTGAGAAACTGCAATACTGAAAGCCAGTACAAGTGCTGTTAATTATGTAAAATAAAGTATTTAAAAGTGGGTTTCTCTATCTCAGAGATGAGTAAAAAATATCTGGATGTTCCTGTCCACTCTCACCAGATCCATCTACAAACAATTTAATGAAAACTGCACTGCTTGAATGGTTTTGTATGACATATATTGTAATTCAGTCTGCAGTAATCTGAATTCACACCCAAAAATTCTCTTTGATCTGGCATCCTTCCTGATGTTTTCTATTTCAGGAAACTAAGGAAAGCACACAGGTCCTTGTGCAGTTTGAGTTGGTCTCCAGTTTTATACAAGCAGAACTTATGCAGTTTATGTTATTTATATCCACTCAATAAACTATCTGAAGTGTATTACCCACATCTTTCATGAGTATAAAACTGCTTATGACTTCAGCCAGAAAAAAAAAAAAAAGAAACCAAACCCAAAGTATCACTGGCCTAGTGGCTTATATTCTCCTCCTGACAGCCAATAATTTAATTCAATCCTTCCTGCATTCCTAAGAAAAAAGAGGCTTCAGAGTGCATGGGAATCTGGCCAGTAGTTAAAACAGTAGTTTGAGACATACAGAAGCTCGAATCTATGCTTTGCTTTGCTATTATCTCCTCCGTGATGCTTCCTTTCCCTGGAACTGTTTCAGCTCTGCCCTATTTTTTCTCTGGTCACCAAGGCTCTAATGTAGTACTCCTAAAAAAAGCAACACAGTAGGTACAGTGACTGCAGGCTCATCTTTGCTCAGCAGTGCAATAGCTTCTTGGAAGCAAGCAGAGGTGCAAAATATAACTAACTACCCTTCCTATCAAAATCAGCAGGAGAAGCCAAAGCTGTAGTGTCATCCCACTTAACACGGATGAGTCCTGGTGCAACACCCCTCTGCAGCAGTTTGATCAGCTCTCTCTGCCTCAGAACCCTGAAGAAGCTGAAGACATTGACTCTGGGTCATTAGTCCAGGATACAACAAGATTCTGTTTCAGGGCTGAGTTAGAATAAGAGAGTTCCCAGAACTTGGTGCTTTGGTCAGACCCCATCTCGTTCTTTATGTCCCTTGACCACAAAATACTGACGTAGAATATAACCCTCCAAAATCTCAGAACAGCAGTCACAGAGCAATTAGAAGCATGATCTGGAAGAAACCAAGTAATATCTGTCTGTTCCATAGGAAGGGAGCCAGGATATGATTCTTTGAAGGGTTTGGATAGGACTGCACAAGGGTGGCATTCAATCTGCCTGCATCATGCTGTGGTTTGTTTATTGCCTTTGTTTGTTTTTTCCCCTACAGCATTTGCCTCTTATTCAATCCATCTTCTATTTCCTTATCATCAGATTAAGTTTTTCAGTTATTTAATGTCCTGTAATCTTTAGATCTCATTCTTCTGAAAGAATATTTTTGTGCCTAAATGAAATATAAATATGCACTACCAGCAGCAATGCCCACCATTGTGGTTGCTCAGCTTTCTCCCACATATGACACTGTGAATGAAAACTTTGCCATTTTCAGGACAAAATATAGTAGGGTAATAGGAGGGACTTATCTATGAAGAGTTAGAGTGGAGAGCTAAAAAGGCACAGAGAGAATGGAAGGATCCCAGGACTTGATGGGAGTGCAGAGGGAAGTCAGGTTATGGGCCAAGTAGGTGGCAGAAGATGAGGTTTTAGGATCAAAAAAAGGCTCTGATGGAAAGAAAGCACAGGGTGACTATAAACTAAAAGAAAAGGAGATGGAAACTTAGAAGAGTGAGTTGGAACTGATGGAACTTTGCTTGTTGATGGACAGAGTGAAAAAAGAGATCAATAGAAAAGCTGGGGGAGAGTGAGAGCTCGAGAGACAACTGGCCAAGAGCAAGGGAACTACAGCACAGACCTGAAACCAAACCCATCCCTCCTGCATCATCTATTGCCAGCCAGGAAATTCCCTGACAGTGTGCATCTGGTTATTGCTTTATTCTGCAGCCTTTAATGTCAGCATCACATGACATGTAGCAGTATAACAATGCACCCTGTTAGCTCAAGTGATAGAAGTCTGTGCTACAGATCTGAACAAAGCGACATTAAACTCTTGATGCAAGAACTGCTACAAGCCTTGCTACACCGTGGATCTAAACATCCAAATCGTGCTGACTGGGGAAAACCATCTCTTTGCTCTAATAAAGACAAGTACATTACAAAAGGTTCTAAAGACTGTTAATTTTGCAACACCAGTGATCACGAAGGCGTGTGTCAATCAGGTCCCAAAGATTGAAAAAAGGGGAAAAGTTTGTTCAACAGACTTTTTGGCTGAGACCTGAACACGTGCACATGTCCATAAAACTAGAGACAGAGGCATGGGTGCTATTGTGAGGCCTGCCAAAAGAACAGCGTGACCTTGGGCAATCTATTAACCTTTCCACACCTCAACCTCCCCATCCATATAAAAGAGTGAGGATGATATATTTTGCACTTGACAGGTTTGTAGATCACTGAGGCCTACGAGATACACCCAAGGGTAGCTCACATTAACTAGCTGGTCCTGCACCTCTCAGCAGGAGAGCTGCTGTTTCCATTTTATGCACCACCCAATGCAGTCAGAATTATGGTCAGAAATCAGCTCCTGTGGTCCATTAATATACACCCCAGCATCTCTCAATGCTGCAGTCGAGAACTAATCTGCCTCCAGTCTCAGCTAATTGGAAAAGGTTTTTTTTCCTCTATGTTATGTGGATTTCCAAAGTTAAATCTTGAGTGATAGACAGTGCTGTCACAGCAGCATTAAGTGTTTAGAGAGTGATTATTCTTGAAAGACTTCCATTTTTCAAACTTGTGCTTTCAGAAAAAGCTGTGGAAATAAATGAGAACACCAAGGGCTAAACAACACTTTGAGCTTTATAACAATGATCTCCAGAAAGGGGATGCAATAGCCCAAAGCCTTGCCTATTGCATTTACAATTACAAGAATCTGCAGGTTTCCTCATATCACTGTTGGCATTTAGGGGCTTGCATCATGTGAAATCCTATTCATAACAGTCAATGTGCTCCTGAGAAGAATCACTCTCAAAACGTCAATATACTTTTTTGTAACCTTTCTATTTAATAAAAAAAGAGACAGCTTCAATTAGTGAGGAATGTTCCACATAAATTAGATTATTTTAAAAGTTCCAGCAAAATTAAAAGGTATTTTTAGTAAATGAACACTTGTCACTTTAGCAACATTTGTAGCCTTTTACTCTTCTTTTTTTTTTTTTAATTTTAGTTTTGATACCTGGTCACTTATTCTGTATGAGTCAAACCCACACTCCTAATTTCCCACTGCAGCTAACAGAAACTATGCTTGCTGAGAAGATGAATAAGAAATATTCAGTATTTATGATCCCACTGCCACAAGCAGCTAAACAGCCAGCTATGTGGAAGCTGAAACTTGCCCCATACAGTCTGTGTGCTGTTGATTCCCAGAGAAGGGCCCAATTTTAAACACCAACCCACCTCACTGTCTTGCCAGGGGAAATCAGCACGCTGTGCCCTGTGATGCACAGACATCCCAGGCTTCAAGCACTCAAAGGCCAGCCCTGCCAAGATGAACCATGCTGGCTGTTTAGAGATGAAATCCCAAACCTTGCTGTCAGCAGGGAAGGAGAAGCAGGTGGAAAGGAGCTTCCTTTCCTCTTCCATTCTTCTGGCCTCTCATCAGTACCAGGGCTTGAACTATTCTTTTCCTTTTATTCCCTAAAGGAATATTTAACTTGCATTTTAGAAAAAAGCTATTATTATTATTGTTGTTATTATTATTATTATTGTTATATACAGATTTATCAGTGAAACTCTTCAGGGGGAAAGCTTTTGTCATCCGTGAAAGTGCAGCACAAAGAAACCTGGCCTTATCTTACTAATTACTCCAGTGCCTCCCCAAATCCTATCAAGCTGCTTGTTATTAATCAGTTAGAACAGTGTTGCCTGTATGGCAATATAACATATGCCAGGATGAGATCTGTTTACAGAACTCAGGCTTTGGCAATGAGCAGGAGCTGCTGATGCCAAGAGGAGCAGTGTTGCTACAGTCTATCAGCCAGATCAAGGGCCGGCAGACACGTGAGATTTCAGGCACTGGATCCAGAGGGCTGTGGATATCATGCCCACATCTGCCTTTCCCACATTGCCCCTAAAATAATCATATTGTGAGTTAGCCTTGAGCCCAAATGAAAAATGGGATAGATGTGGATGTAAGTCTGTTGGGGGTATCAAACACTATGGTGCACATCTGATGTTCCATGAAAAGACAGAGGTAAGGCTCCATGATCTCAGAGGTCTGTTCCAACCTAGTTGATTCTGTGATTCTGTAAAAGAGGCTCTTTTACCCTCTACCTGCCTGCTGATTTCATACCTGTATCCCAGCAGTGCAGAAGAACTGAGAAAATCTTATCACCAAGTGGTTTTGCTGTCATCACTGTGAAGTTTCTCTGTGACAATGTATGGATAATATAAGGGCAGAAGTTATTCTGTCAAACCTATCCAACCAGCTCCTTCTCTGGTGGAGGCTCAGAAGTTCACTAACAAATTTCCTGATCCAAGCCCCAAGGTACACAGTGCTAATGCAGTCAGCAGTGGCATGGTCTCTGTTCTTGGAGGAGCATGAGCAAGCTCCTCTCAGATGGGTTACTGCTAGTCTTGACTTAACTCTTCCAGAAGATTCCTGCTTAAGGCGAGTGAGAATTTTGCTCTGAAAAAAGCTGCTGCAATGAAAACAGAGAGCAAAGCAAATCTGCAGCATTCCTCTAAAAGACAAGTGCCTACTGAGGAAAAAGCTGCACATGTTGATGAAGAAAGCTGAACAAAAAGGTTTCACTAGAAAGTGATTGTGATTTTTGCCAAGCATAGAATTAAAGATCTACAAGAGAACAACTTACTTTGGGTGGGGGTGAGGAAATATATAAGAAACAAGAGAAGTATCATCTGATCTGTCTCTTGAGACATCCTTCTACTTCATGGCAATCAGCAACTCAGAGTGAAGCTGAGCCCATCCCTCTTTCCAGGAGAATGTCAAAATGTTTTGTTAACAGTGGTGGGTCAAGTTTCACAGCCAGGCTGAAAAACAGGAAATTACTACTATTGCTATCTATAGGTCATGAAAAAAGAATTTACCTACAGTCTATTAGGGGCAACACTCAGAAGAGAATCCAGGAAATCTTGTGGTTTATCATCTGCTTTTTGCATAATTTCATTTTCTGTCCCCAGAAGGCAGTGCAGTGTTATAGGTACACTGCACTCAGTGAAAATACTTCAAGCAATAGCCCACAGTAATCTCATAATTTTGTTTTGTCCTTATTTTCTTCAATGATCAACATTGCCTCTTTCATTTTACACATTACTCCTTTCCCATTTCAGATTCAGTATTTCCAGTCTGGAAAGATAATGCTTTCGCAAGAAAAAATAGAAGTAATTCTGCTGACTTGAAATACAAGCTGGTCTGAGTCTTTTGTAATGAAGGAAGAATACTGGCTAGATATATGAAGTTATCCTCTATCCAAGGTGTGCTGTGGGATCTTAAATATCTATCTGGACAGGACATGGGGAGAGCAGATGGAACTTCAGTTTAGCATTTATCCTAGCAGCAGCGTTCAGTAAGGCAGCAATGTCTCTGAGTCCAAGCCCAAGCCCTAGCTTAGTAAAACCTGAGTTGACCTTCTAGCCAAGGAGTAAGAGTACTGTTGAGTCAGCTGTATAACAATGCAGAGGGAGATGGCAATGGCTCATAAATCTGTTTTGTATTTTAGCATGCCATTAAACTGCTCATAATTAGGACAAAGCACAGGATGAAACCCTAGGCAGGCACTGATGCTGCCCTTATTACCTGTGGACTGATCCTCCTCTCGCTCGCACTCCATCAGTGATTTGCTGGTGTTCCTCTGGTTTACTTTGCTGCAGTGAGGAGATGAATCTGGCCCAGAGCTCTCATATACGTTCTAATTTAATTCGTGTCTCTGTCGCCACACGGGAATTCTCATCTAGACAAAGTCCCCTCTGGGCCCTGTGCTATTTCCAAATATAGGGCCTTTTCCCATTTGTGCTGTATTTGGTGGGAAGCCCACCTAACTCTATTCATTCACATGACTTGTACCACATTTTAGGGTTAGATTTAAGATCCTCCCTCTGCCTACAGTCCATTTTAAGTACGTTGCATGTTTTATTATTCGTTTAGTTTTCTTGCACATAAATCAATATATAATGAAGCTAAGCACTTTTACACTTGCTAAGGCACTGTGCAGACATTAACTCTCCCAGGCCCCTGGAGGTGAGTAAAATAGAGATCATTACTAGCCTCTCTATCTAGGTCTATCCAGTGCATTCCACAGCAGAGTAGGGACACAATGGATTTTACAAACAGACAAAACGAGGCTGGGAGATTACAGAGCAAGCTGTACTAGGACAAGGAAGAATATGACCCAGAGAATTCAGCATGTGCTTACTGCAGCTGAAAAGTGCACAGAGCATCCCCCCCCCGTATACCATGAAGCTGTGCCCCCAAAAATGGACTTTGGATGTGAGCTGGATGCAGAGCCAAGGCCAGTGGATTTATGTGGGCATGATAATCACTTCCTAATTCTACCCCACGAGGGATATGCCTTCAGAAAGCAGGCAGACCAAAAGATTTATGGAGATGATTGCTTTTCTTTGGGGCCCATGCCAAATGTTCTGGTGCGTTAGGCTAGAGATGGAGATGCAGTGATTTGCACAAGGTAATGTAACAGAACGGGCCAAGGAACTGGAGTCACAGAGGTTCTCCAAGTGCAATCCCACAGAGCATCACCATGGCAGTGGTGTTCTCTTCTACTGATTGACAGACTCATGTCAGGTACATTCCTAAGCTCTTGAAAGGACAAACCTATGAAATGAACCATTCCCCTATTCCAGCAAACCCAAATGTCACAGATGACACCCCAGGGCAACACTGTTCCATGAGTAAATACTTGGGAATATGTAAGGAGCAAACCTGAGGGGAAAGGAGGAAACAAAGTGTGACGGAGTAACCTAGGGGTGAGCAATTGCTATAAAATCCCTCTGTGCCCTGCCACAGAGAATATGGGCTTGCTAGAGCCTGAAGCTCACACAAGAGCAGCTCACAGTTGTTAATTCCAGAGAACCAAGCTCAAATCCTGCTGTGTTGGCCAGGATGGAGGCCAATCACAATACAAGGCAAATCCTTTTAATATGTTGCATATCATTGCAGTAATCCAAGACAAATCTCAGAAAAGAATGTGACTTTTGCAAGAGTATTTTTGTCACTGTGAAAATTATTCCAGTGAAGAAACAGCAAAATTATCTTAGCAGCATTCAAGTTGCCTGTCAGCCTTCGAGTGAGAATCCCTGGGCAGGAGTCTGAGGAGGCCACAGCACCCAAGAGGATGCCAGGGAATGCTGCAGTTCCTGCTGACTTCTCAGCACAAAGGCAGAGAAGACAACTACACTGCTCAGCACCAATAATGAATTTACTTTTCTATTCCAGGAGACCAACTCCATTTGTTGTAAAATCTACCACAGCTTCTTTATAGCCCTTTCTGACTTCCAGGGTCTAATAGCACATGCTGAACACGTCTGCAAGTTTCTCGTTTTGCTATCATCAAGTTTAGAAATACACCCTCTTAAAACATAAAAGCTGAGGTTCAAATGACTCCAGATTATAACACTTTAAGAAAAACATTAAATATTTCCAGACATAATAAAATGCACTTTGGTAACAACAACTCCTTGTGGTGCTACAGGCTGGGGGCAGAGTGGCTGGAAAGCAGCCCAGCGGAAAAGGAGTTGGGGGTGCTAGTCAACAGCTAAATATGAGCTGGTGTGTGCCCAGGTGGGCAAGAAGGCCAATGACATCCTGAAGTGTATCAGAAATAGTGTGGCCAGCAGGACCAGGGAAGTGATTGTCCCTCTTTGCTTGGCACTGGAGAGGCTCAAATCCTGGGTTCAGTTTTGGACCCCTCACTGCAAGAAACACACTGAGGGGCTGGAGCAAGTTCAGAGAAGGGAATGGAGCTGGGGAAGGGTGTGGAGAGCAGGTCCTGTGAGGAGTAGCTGAGGGAGCTGGGGGAGCTCAGCCTGGAGAAAAGGAGGCTCGGGAGGGACCTTCTCACTCTCTAAAACTACTGCCTGAAAGGAGGTTGTAGCCAAGTGGGGGTCGGGCTCTTCTCCCAAGTAGCAAGTGACAGCAGGAGAGGAAATGGCCTCAAGCTGCGCCAGGGGAGGTTCAGGTTGGACATCAGGAAGAATTTCATTACTGAAAGGGTTCTCTTGCATTGGAATGGGCTGCCCTGGGAGATGGTGGAGTCAAGAAACAATGGACGTGGCACTCAGTGCTCTGGTTTAGTTGACAAGGTAACGATCAGTCAAAGGTTGGACTCGATGATCTCAAAGGTCTTTTCTAACCTACATGATTCTGCAGTTCTGTGTGAAAACTGTGAGAAGAGTCAATACCTATGACTATTCATTAAATAACTTACATCAAATCCTGACTCAGTTGCCAAGAAAGTACTGTAGGTCTAATCAGAAATTTCCACTTACCTAGTGAAGGCAGGAAAATTAGCCCTCTTTCACCTGTGGTAATCCATGCTGATCTCTGGGTTTCTGTATTGCCATTACACAGGAGAGAACTGATCAGATGGAAAAGGTGGATTCTGGGTCCTTTAAACATGTTTTCAGGGTATAAGAGTTCAAAAGCTGGAAAAAAAAAGTGATTTTAAAAAATACTAAATAAGTTGCTGATTGCAAAAATCTCTGAATTAGAAGAATGTCTTATATAATGAAAAGATGCAGATGAAATCTATAATGAACAAAAAAAGTAATTTAAATTGTTCCCCAAGGAAAATAACCCAAAGTGGATCTCCTGAAAGCAGCAAAGAAACTCACAGAAACAAAGACTAATTTACTGTTTTTTCTTGGAAAACATAACTGCAATTCACACATTGCAGACACACCATCAGAATGGTTTACTATGAAAGCCATTCTGAAAAAGAAAACAGTGCTTGACACAGGATTTGAAGCTATCAGTACAGCCCTAATTTCTAATGTCTAAATGCTTATCTCTTTTAATTCTAAATGAAAATTCTCAACACCCTTAATAGTATCTAACAGTTCTACAACACTTTTCACCATTAAGTCTTAAAATGCCTTACAAAAGGTTAGAGACATTATCTCTATTTTACGAAAAGGAAAACAAGCATGGAGAACTGATTTGCCCAGACCCACCGAACAGACTGGGAGCAGATACAGAGCTGTGATCCATCCTCCTGTGTGTTCTAGTCCTGAGGAAATTAGCATTCCCTCTAATTGCATTTTTATTTCCTTTTAGAGAGCACATAGGAATATCTGGAAATTTAGGAGCAATTTTTAAAAGTGCTTTTGGGGAAAAGGAAGATTTTAGTCACTCATTATATGACTAAATTAATGCACATAGAAAAACACTCTTATGAATATAAAATGTGGCACACACTCCACATTCTAGGCTATTTAATATTTGCTCTGAAACTCTGAATCAAATCCCTCAACTCAATATTGTTTACAATTTATTCAAACTTCAGTTGATGAGACAACACAGAGGTTCTCTTCAGTTTACAAGTGGCTGTGCTCTGCTGATGCCACCTTCAACAACAGCTGGTCAGGACTTTTGTGGTTCTCTGCCACATCCACCTCCTGATACTTTCTGAATATCAGTACCTATCCATCCCAGCTCTGAAGGGATACTTGAATCAATTCCACTGCGTGTTTCAAGGCATATATTTAGCACAACAATCATTTCAGAGCTTTTCCTTACCACTTTAATTCTGTCTCAACCTTAATTCAGGAACTTAACAACATCCATTGATTATCTGGTTACAGAGTCACTTTCCATACATTCATATATGCAGGTGTTATTATATATATATTGAGCTACAAATCAATTTCACCAACATTTGTAGGCTTACAACATAAACTCTCCTGCAAATTAAAAAAGACTTTGGGCAACTTGACAAGGCAAGGCTGAAGCTGGAGAATGCTCATCACCAGAATTAAAATTGCCAGCATCTAATTGACCCTTCCACTTCCCTTTAAGTCACAGAGATGGGAAACACAGGCTCCCTGAAACATTCCCAGCTCTGGCTGGGAGTACTGGCACATTCCTGACATGGGGAATAGCTAACCCATATATTAGTGTCTGGGGTAATAGTAGATATTTAACAACTCACACCAGAAGAAAACAGAAAAACATTTTACCAGGTGGGAGAGCTCGAGTAGGTAGACGGGATATAATTATACTCACTGGAATTTAGCCAGAACACTTGATCAAATACCCCCAACATCCCCATTAAAGCCTTAAAAACAGTTGCAGGTACTTTTCAAACTTAGGTAAAAGCGCCTTGTCCGTGTTGGTGTGCAGTAAAACACCAACAGGGTCACTGAGGCTTGCAGGGGAGTTTTAAGTGTGTGTTATAGGTATTACCACATACCTACCAATATTTGAAAACGGAGCATCAGTAGAATCTACTGAACACACATTTGCATAAATATGCATCAATTTGCATCAGATTACACAAACTCTTGGTCATTTTCCCTATGCATTCCCTGCTCAGGCCGAACACCTCATCTCTCCCCAGGGCTGCTTTTCCCTCGCCGGCAGCCTGCCATGAGGGAATAATGGCCCTTGGAGTGGGGGAGAGCAGCACCGTGAGGGGAGCAGCCCCCTCAGAGACGGCGAGAAAGCCTCAGCACCGTGAGGGGAGCGGCCCCTCAGAGAGCGGGAGAGGGTCTCGGCACTGTGAGGGGAGCAGCCCCCTCAGAGACGGCGAGAAAGTCTCAGCACCGTGAGGGGAACAGAGCCCTGAGGTGAACGGCCCCCTAAAAGCATCTCAGTCCCGAAGCCATGAGGGAAAAGCCCTGGAAACGGGAGAGCCCTGAGGCTGCAGGTGCGGTAGTTTCTCGGAGCAGGAGTTCTGAGGTGAGCAGGTCTCCGTCCTGTGAAGAGCAGCTGCCCAGGAACCACCTGAAGAGAAAATGGAGGCTGCGGAGGTACCTGGGGTGACAGAAGGGGAGCTGGTCGGGCTCGTCCGAGTTTTGTGGCAGTGCTGGGAGGAAGAAGGGTCAGGGAAGGTCAGGGATGGGCTTTGGAAGGGTAGGGAGCACAGCCAGGGGTGGGCTTTGGAAGTGCAGCGAGCACTGCCAGGGGTGGGCTTTGGAAGTGCAGCGAGCACTGCCAGGGGTGGGCTTTGGAAGTGCAGCGAGCACTGCCAGGGGTGGGCTTTGGAGAGCAGCCCCGTATCCTCAGGTGGGTTCGGTGTGTGGAGAAGGAGTAGAGCCCTGGCTGGCAAGTGTCGGGTCAGGGCCTTTGAAAGGGGAGGAGTAGGAGTCTGCCTGAGGGAAGAACAGAGCCCAGCCCGCCTCTCCTGAGGGGCAGCTGCTCCTGCCTTGGAAACGGGGCAGTGATCACACCGCAGTGTCTGCTGAGGTTCCCTGTAGACAACTCAGTCGCTCTGTGCCCCCTGCCCTGTCTGAGGGTGTTCCTGTAGCTCCGGTGGCCAAAGCCACGCTCTGTTCTGTACTGCTGGAGGGTTTGGGTCTAACTCTTGCTTTGTGGTGCAGGTGGGAGGTCCAGAGAGGCCCAGAGAGGCCCGGTCGTGCACCTGGAGCTCAGGGCGAGTACCTGCTTGTGAGCAGTGTTGCTGTTTGAAATGCAGGGGCACTGAGAAATCCCAGCACTCTGCTCCTGAGAAAGCTGTTCTGGAGGCCGGCAGATGGGAAATGTCATGACCAGGAGGAAAATGAATGAGGTAGGCTGTGGTCAGCAGGATGCTGAATGTTCTGAGCAAAATGATCTTTAGGGTTACTATGGTATCTCTAGGGATGCTGAACTGAGACGGTAAAGTAGTTCTGGGCTTGTTCCAGTGTGATTAAGATCAAAGTCTTTTAAAAACAATGGTTTTGTGGTTAAGGCATTGGACAGTGGCTCAGTGACTGTGGCCTCATTCCCTTCTCCCTGATTGGCACTCTGGACAAACTGGAGCAAGTCTGTTAATTTATCTGTGCCTCACTTGCACATCTGCAAAATTTTTACTCTGCCAGTTAAATCAGCAACATCTCTTCCTCTCTGAATGTACAGCCCCTAGTGTGGTGATGGTCTGCCATTCTCAGTGGGGCTAAATTAACTGAGGAGAATAAGTCACTTGGTCAAACAAGGCTTTATAAATGATGATTTTATTTAACTGTAAATGTTTATTAGATGAGATATGAAGGTGAGAAAAAATATACATATATAGAAATTCTTAAATGGAGAGATTCCCAAACCCTTGTACTAGGGAGCGGTTGATATTTAAATGGCACTGTTGAGTAAGAATAAAAATAGTTTCACTACTCATGTCTTGTAGAAGTCTCTCACGACCCTGCAAATGATTTCTCTCTGTACTGATTTTTTCCTTTTCCCATTCACTGAGCAATGATTATTTCCCATGCTTTTAAATGGAGCTGAAATTAGCTTGGTTATTTTTGTTTAACAACAACAACCTCAATGCATGTTGTGCTTTTTATCCTGCAAAAAGAGCTTTGTTTGTTCCCTGGCATTGGAGATGATGTCAGCAAAGCTCCTGGAAGAGCAACTGCTGTTAGCTAATTGCTGTCTGCTTCACAACCAGCAAAGGCAGGAATGAAACCAAGGTACCTTTGTGCCCCCTGTGCTTATATTCCAGGGTGTCACTTCATTACAATGCAGTAACACAAGGTAGGCATGAAGTAGTTAATATATAACGAGGATATATCAAGATAGTTTTCAGAATTAAGTTATTCTTCTGCTCAGTAACAATAATAATAATAATAGTAAGAGGTAGACAATTCCTGCTTTTTATGTTCAGAGGTGAAACTTCTGAGCAAAATACAGGAGATGGGAATATCTGAAAGGATAAGCCCATTTACACAGTCTGGCAGGATTTTGCATGTGAGGTTGATTTTTTGTCAGTTCACATAAGAGCAAGAAACTGTATTTTTGTCTGTTTGTTTTGTTGGGAGCATTATTCATCCATCTAGGACATTATCAATCTAATACATGCATCCTATTTCTACTAAAATCAGTGAGACAGACCCTGAGAAACAAGGGCAGAAGATAAATACTGTGAAGACAGAAGAAAATGTCTTCCTTAATTCCTGCTGGCAGCAGTTCATTGTGTCATGCAGAGTGCTAAGGTCTAATTGCATAGAGATGGCCAGCCCTCATACAGGAGTTTATCTCTTTTGGCAGACTAGTAACTGGGAGAATGGTGACTCCCCAACCCTGCAGTCCCGTGAGCCAAAGGGTTAATTTTTATTCCTGCTGTGGTTTCTCAGACTCTCTCCTTTGATGGAATCCGCATTCAGATTCTCCAGCAGTGAAGAAGAGGGCAGGTTTTTCCCTTCCAGGCTTTCATTATGTTGCAGTTTTCATGATTTTCCAGGGCTGCTGGGTTCATGAAAATTAATGCAATTCTGCCAGACTGTTTCCTTCGTTTCTGATGTGCCCTGATGCATTATGAAACCATTCAAGGGACTGAAATTTCCCTTCCACTGAGATCGAACCAACAGCGTTTGGTTCGTGATTTGTTTCTGGAGACTTCCTTACGACTCTGGTATGGTTCCAAATAGCCCAGCAGAATGAACTGGAGGAGTCTTCTGTGCTTGGGACCCTTCCCTCCAAAGCTTCTTCCCATTTGATGGCACCAGCTGACTTTGCTGGGAAGTGTTACATGTACTCAACAGGCAGATTTTGCAGATATGTCTGTTCTGTAGTATTTCAGAAACATTTGTTGTCCTTTCTCTTCCTGGACAAGGAGAGGGAAACAGACAGTGGACAGGGAATATTTAGCAGATTGGAGTTTTCAAAGGCAACCAAAGACTGAAGCAATTGGTGCAGTGAAAAGAGAATACTTTCTTCTCTGATGTATACTTTTATGTCCTCCAGTGATGGCATCTTAGCTGATGGTAAGCTCAATTTTAGCTGGGGGAATTTCCACTGCAGGCAGGGGTTTACTCTAGTGCTTTATTGATTGCTATAAAATAGTCCTGTATTTCTGAGAAAATCTTCTGTCGGGCACTCGCAGTTTGGATTTCTTGATTGTGTCATGCCTGTGTCTTGTGGCAGAAAAAGTAAATGCTGAAGAAGAGAAAAGTTGATTTTGAATGTAAAGGAACATGGAAAATCAGAACTGAACTTGATCATGTGTACTAGAGGGGAATAAAGGTTTCCCTGAAAACTGTCAGGTAAACCCCTGTGAGGAGGAGTCCATCCTGAATATGAGGGTGACTGGGAGCCAGGAGCTGTGCTCAAAACAAGCCAGTGTCTTTATATTGGCAGGCCATGAGAACCCATCCTGGAAGGCCAAATGAGCACGATGATAAGCTTTTATTTTTATAATTTCAGTGTATACTTTGAATACATAGGCTCCATCCAGGATCTTTTCCCTGCCCTTTGACAGTGGTGTCTAGGTGTGACCAAGCCATCTTCAACCATATGGAAGTTAAAATGGGGGCACAGTGCAGGCTTTTCACAGGGGCTCCTCTCTTCAATAAATAAAGTGTTGCACAGGATAAAGCCACACTGTGCTTCTGTCTGCATTGCTTTTGCTATGTGAGCTGTCTAAATTTGAACTAGCTGAAGGATGCCAGTATATGCTGCAATCCTGATTGCACTGTAGTCATACCTGCAGAGAGGAACAAGCTCAGGAGTGCCCCAGCTTCATCATTCACATTGCAACATCAGTGGGGAAAGGGCTCTTCCAAGGAGTTCTCCCCTGCCCTACTTTTTGCATTATTGGATTTCTATCCAGTGGCTCAGTAACCTGTAAAGATGGCCAAGGGGCAACTTACCTGCCTTCCCCTCCTCTGTTCTCTCCTGACCGATTTGCTGAAAGAACAGATAAAAATTCCAGTGAGTGTCTCCTTGTAAACTCACAGATAAAGATTAAGGGACCTCTTCCAGCTCCCTCTTCATTTCCTAGTGGTTTCCTCAACAGCCCCAGAACACTTTTGTAACTTTTCAAGGATGTAAATGAGCCAATTCCTGTCTCTTCAGGTATTTCCAAGTAGAAGTCAGGCAAGCACCACCTCTTCCAATGATTATATACCTGTTCTCTACTGTGATCCCCTTCTGATCTGCTGGGACACCTCATACTGTTTAGCAGTGTGTGAATAGCAGGGTGCTTATGACATGCTGACATCTACTTACATCTTGCAGCTGAAAACCCTGGTTCTACAGAGAAAATTGCTGTAATTTCAGGTATAAATGCATGGAAATTCTTGGTATCAATACTGTACTGTCTTTATAATGGTGCCTGATGCTTTTTCTGGAAGAGTGGGGTGAAGCTGTGTAAGTAGGAAGTTGGAAAGGTTATTTGGTGGCTGAGTAAGTGCCCATTGGGTACTGAAGCATCTGAGATATGTATTTGTGCTTCATGCACAAATAAAAATATCTCAGTGCATCTGGCAGAAAATGAAGGGCTGGATCAAACCACAGCCGTGGGCTGTCATGGGCCGTGGTGGCAGTGCCACAGCAGGCTGCTGAGATGATGAGCTGCACCTCCATCAGCTGCCCTGATGAATCTACTGGAGGACATTGCCCACTGCTGTTGGGCTGTGGGCTGGGCACCAGCAAACTGCAGCTGCCTGTAGTCCTGACCCAGCGATGTAACAGCAGCATCCTGGTCTGTGAGCACAACAGCTTGGTGGCAAAGTCTGAACTTGACTGAAAGAGCCCATTAGCAGCATTCCTTCCTCCCTTCCTCTTCCTCACTATTCCTTGCACTTTTAATTTCTTCACAATCCTAACTGCTTCACATTTTTTACTTTCTCTGTGACATGAAAGGATCAGTAGGGAACCATCAAAGAAATAGTGTAAGGACTCATTAATTTCCAAAGTTTTTTCTTTCTTTTGTCATTGTTAATTGGATTGCTCATAGCCAGTGGGCTTTTGATCTACTTAGCTGCCCCAATGGCAGGGGAATGGAGAGGACAGGAGAGAGTATTTTAAATGCTATAAATCATGTAGAGATGCAGAACGGTTTATCGTGATCAATAAAACCAACAATTACCCTGTCATTACCCAATACACTGTCATGATGGCTTCAAGCACTGGCAGGGAAAATATAAATAGTAGTAACATGCATGAAAAGCTAAAAATCAGAAGCCTCATTGGTGATGGTCAAATACACAGCCCAGAAAAACGAGGCTTCCATCTTAGAGCATGTCTGAGGTAGGAATCACCTGCAAGTAGTTAATGCTGGCTTTACTTGTGTTCTAGCAACAGCTTTCCATTTTTAGCAGAGATCAGGGCTCTGAGAACACTCATCACTGTCCGGAGTGAGAGCCAGTCCCTGCTCTGGAGTGTTTCAACTAAAGCAGAAGCAGCAGCAGCCAATATTTGTCCAGGAACTGTGTTCTCTTCACTATGGGAGGCACTGATGCTTCAGGACTACAGTGGTTTCTGATTCCACTGAATGGACAAGCTCAGGCTGAGGTTTGCCTCTCCTTGGATTCCTGACAGAGACTCCGTGGATGTCTGTTGGACCTAAAGTGTCTTTCCCAAATTCAAATTGGTGGCAACACTTCTGTTGGTTTCAAACAGCACATATTTCATTCATCATTTGTAGACACTGCTTGAACTAACACACCCAAACCAGAAATGAATGAGGTGCTTTAACACAAACATCACTGAAAACAGGGGGATTGCCAAGGGATGCTGCTGTCCCCAGTCCCTGCCCTTGTAGTGCCTGTGCACTCCTTAGAGAAGACCTGGAGCTGTGCCACTGTACAGCCTCTGCCTCTCCCCCTGCTTCAGTGAAGACTTGTCCCACCTAACAATTGACTGAATTAAAGATTTCTGGTGGGATCAAGTGCTTTACTGACAACTTTATTGGGGCATAGAGTGTAGGTACAGCCAATAGTCACAGCACTATTGGGACAGCCACAGGTCCCTTTTCCTGCAATTAGGAAGCAGCTCTACGAGGGACTCTATTGTCCCATCTTAAAGCACCATGGTGGATTCCATCTCTACAAATCCACTGCCAACGGATCAAATGAGATAACATGTACCTGTCATGTTGGCAAACAAGCTAGATGCATCCTTTTTGGTAAAGGTTCTACCCCCACTGGACATCTCTCATGGCAAAAGAGTTGTTTTGCACCAACAAACAGCCTCTGTGCGTCTTTAGCGTTCCCCTGGTTTCCGTGGAAATCTGCCAGCCCAGCAGTGGGTCTGGGAGACCAGCAGGGAAAAAGTTAATACAATTGAATGCAGAGAAGAAAAAGCATTGAACTTTTCAGTGGTGTTTTTCTGTTTCGTTTTTTTAAATGCAAGTGTTTAAAACGATATATTTATAACAGCTGGAGGAGTTTTATAGTGCTGTAAAATGCAGAGTTTTACAGACTTATAACCTGTTGTGTAAGGGGCGGGGGGGGAATGTTGCTATGGAACAAAAATAATGATGTCACATTATTAGTACTTTTGTCTTCAATGTACCTGGCTGCTGGAAAATTACAGTGTTTGCAACAGACATCGCAAAGATAAACACCCAAAATTTGAAACAAGAGCCACATAGTAACTTGTTAAAAAATTAAACCCACACACAGGAGCCATTTCTTTGTTCTTGCATCTCCTGTGTAGAGGAATAGAAATGACATGATGTTCATGATCAGCCCTATGTTCACACACAGGATGTGTTTCAGCCTTTGTTTATTTTCTCTTCGTGCAGCCCATCTGTGGGACGGGCCTGATCTTGAATTCACTGTGCAGATGTGGCTCCTTGGTTCTATGTGGTCTTTAACAAATACATCCTACTTGAGCTCTGTAACGTCTTCCTATCAGAGGGGAGGGAACTGGAGGAGTCTCTTGGAGACAGAAAGGGGGTGAGAACAGAATATTCGGGTCAGACCGGGGTTAACCCTGCGTGTGGGAGTTTCTCTGTAGTCATTGTTACCTTTACTTTGATGTTTCCTGAACATCCTGGTTGGGCTCAGGGCTCACACTCTACATATATGTTATCATGTCTCCCTCATCAGGAGCTAGAGAGGGCTGGAATGCTCCAGACATTTGAAATTCCTAAATAATACCATCGCTTCTGGATATGAGCTGACTTTCACTGTGCTGCTCCAGCATTGCTGCACTGCCCTCTCAAGTACACGTGTATGGAGGGGATCCCATTTAGCAGGGCACAGCTCTGTGCAAACATACAGGGACAATCTGCTGCTGAAGTGATTTTGCTTTCTTAATACAATGCTATGCTCCAGCTGCTGTGCCTGTGACAGGGTCCAGTGGAGCTCATTGGCTGTGCTCAGTGCGTGTGGCTATTCTGGACCCAGGCTAGACTGTTTACAAACAGTAGAGAGATTCTGCATCTGTAACACAGTTTTTCTGCAATTTAGAGAAACGTTTCATGGCTGATGTAGAGTTGTCAACAATAAGTGGAAACCTCAGTCCCAAGAGCTTACACTTTAAATAGAAAGCAAGGGCAAGGGAATGATTATTCATCCTCGATTTGCAGATGAGTAGCTGGTGCATACTGAAACTGTCTCATCAAAGATTATGCAGGAAATCTGTGAATGAGCTGAGAGTCGAACTCAAACCTCTGTGTTCCCTGCCTGCTATTGTCTTTCCTCTATCTGCTGCTTGCAGTTTATTTTGCCTTCTTGATACAGCTAACTAGTTCTAGGTTCAAAGCTGTCAGTGTTTGAGATGCTTCCTACATTTTAAGATGTGTTTTGGGAATAGCAAAGTGCAAGGGACAAGTCTGACAGCAAACATTCCTTGGCTGTGCAGGCAATGCAGACACCACCTGTTCTCTCGCAGGGGGTTAACCACTGCCTGCTGAAACCCACAGCCATCTATTTATTGATTACATCAGATGCTCCATAAAGCCCTTATTAGTCTGTCTAAGGTACTTAAGCCAGAACACATCAATGTAGGTTAGTATATCTGAGTGCTTGCATTGTTTATCCTACTTATTCTCATGATACTTCATTTGGCAGGACAGTTTTGCTGTTTCATTTAACAGAGGGGGAACTGAGGCTCAGAGAGACTTGATGACTTGGGCCAAAGTATACACAGTCAGTGGCAGAGGAGGGAGTTGAATCTGGCTCTCTGAAGTCCCAGGCTTGTACATTCAGCAGCCATTGACCCCCCCAGCCTGCCTGGCTACCTCTCCTAGCAGTTCTGCTTCACTGCAGAGTCGCTCAAGAGGCAGCAGAGCAGGTAGTTATCCAGAGATGGAGGGAGGGAAAACCTGCAGATATGGATGCCTGGATATGTTCTCTAAGATGTTTATAACCTGCACAACGTAAAGTTAGTGATTCCACCTATATAGGTGTATATAGAGACTTGATGGGGGAAGGCAGGCATTGGGTTTGTGCCCTGAGAATGGGCTGGCCACTGTCACAGCCCCTGAGCTCCTCAGCCTGCCTGCTCTGTGATTTATCATTTCCTTCAGCTGACGAAGAGATGTCAGTTCTCATGCACTGTACATGTTGGGGGATACATGCATATGATCCATTTGACACGTCACTGCATAATTGTGCCTTTTGTGCAGTGTAGGTGTGACTTGTCACATATGTTATGTGGTAATTTTCCTGTGACACTGATTGTGACAGCTTGAGAAGAGCTACCTAGGGTGGGGAACAGCTGAAAGGGTAAACAAGTCCAAGTCTGGGCCAGGAGTGTCCCCTGTTGGGTGTGAGAAAGAAAGAGTTCTTCAAAGTGAAGGGGACATTCTGAGAAGTCTGTCCTAGCCACTGTATTTCTCCCTGGACAACAGTCACATAAAACAGGTTACAAGTGAATGTCTACGAGCTTGGGAGCCTCCAGGCTCTGAAGATCCTGCAACAGCAATGGCAGGGGGACAGTGGGATGAGGCACTGGTCTGATGCTGCAGAAGCACCGAGTCAGACTGTGCTGCACTCGAGACACGTAGTTTATCTGTCTGGGCTTTATCCAGTAGAGGGGGGTGTTGGATACTGACCTGGAGATGGCATTTGTTTCTAGGTGTGATCCTTGCACAGTCTCCCCATTCTCCTTGCTTTTTTTCTGGCATCTATAAGCAATTTGTAAGGTTTTTTTTGACAGAGGACTCACAAACAGATTCCTGTGCTTGTTATTTGCAAAGGAAACTTGTTGATGATGTTTTAACTTGTGCTGGTTTTAGTGATTCTATCCCTTTAAATTGTAAATCTCAGATGACCTTGTGAATGGGCAAGGTTTGGGCTGTGGCATCCCAAGAGTGCAGGGAAAAAAGTACATTGTGGTGGAATTAGGGATAATAATGGAGGATTAGACTTGCATGATTCTGTATGGAATACAAGCCAAAGCAGATCTGTAGAGGGTGATCTGTTATTGGAGGAAGAACTGGAGACCATTTACCATCACCAAGCAATGTGCTATGAATTGTGCTCAAGAGAAGTCAGCAAGAATTAGATGGACCTTTGGACCTTCCATATGAATTGAGTCAAATTGGCTGAGGAATGTTATACATTTGAATCTAACAGCACAGCTTCCTACATGTGATTGTATCCCAGGTCATAAGCCCTATAGGAATATTGGTTTTTTGACCACCTTTTTGGTCTCAAAAGAATTCCCAAGAAGGGGAGGAGAAGCCAGGATAAAAGGAAAATGTTCTTTGTGCAAGTACTGACTAAACCCACAGGAACAGATTCTGTTTTGGTTGGCAATGCAAATCAGAATGAACTCACCTGTGAAGTGAAAAGGAGTCAGACTAAATCATGCCTTTGGAGTCAGGTCCAAATGGAACCAACAGAGAGATGATGTTCTAGTGGCAGACAATGAAAGCAGGATGATAATGCCCAGCAACAAGCCTGTTTTGGACACCTCATGAATGTACCTGGAGAAGAGTCAACATATCAACCTACTTGCTTTCATTCTGGTTCCTTTCCTAGAAGAAAGCTGAAGAAAGCTAAGAAAAACTACAATTTAAAAGAAGTAAAGCAGAGCTGTAGCAGCTGGAGAATCCAACTTCCTTGTTACGTGAGTTAACCCTTACAATTCAATTAAAAGGGCTTTGGATTGAGTCTGTTGGCAGTGAACTGCCATGAATTAACCCTTCCATGGCCTTGGAACAGTGCTCTATTCAATGCACACCTTTTCCTGAAGGGGGAACTTCTCCATTCAGCCACTCCACTGTGCCTTGGCTTGTCCAGCTACAAAATGTGGATTGCACTGCCCTGTGAGAAGGGCCTGGACCAGCCCCTTTCAGTGCATTTGTGTGTTTAAGGCACCAAAAGGGATGGAAGAAAAGGGTAGAGGAGAACTCTCCAGAAGTGCACAGGTCTGTTGAAGTAAATGGCCATGGAGGATGCAGAACCAGAGCTTTAGGGGCCAACACAGTTTGGCATCCTGAGAGGAGCTGCCTTTTGCCTGCTAATTACTTGGACCTAGCCCTGAGGCTTTGTCATGAGATGAAACACTCCTTTATAAGGCACAGCTGGAAATACTTTATCCCCTTATAGATTTCTTCTATTGCCTGATATTTCCTACAGCATCATGCACTATACTGTATAGTAAATCTCTCCTCCATCAGACGGGCAGATACAAAACAGAAAGTGATTTATTATTCAGTCCCATTATGCCTGTTTTCATAGAAACTAATTATTCTGCATTGTTGTATTAGATACTTTAAGAAAGATTACATTTTTCTTACTTTTGGCTGATAAAAAAAATTAAATCCATCAGTTTTCCTAAACACATTAGAGTAAAGACAGAATTTCTGGTCTAATTATTAATCAGTCGGATTTGAGGACACAGAATATTTGACTTAAGCTCAATATATGCACGAACAATGTCCCAATATCACATTTTGTATTGAAACAATTTTTCACTTTATTAACGTCTTTAGGAGAGGAACCCGAGCTGCAGCTCTCGCTCAAGGTCGTGGGAGCTTAAAGCAGCCTCATTGGTGTAACAAAGCTTAAACGTTATCTTCAACTTTACAGGCACTACAGGCATCTTCTTCCCTCCCCTCCAAGCCCCTCGTTATGCCTTAGTGTTGTAGGGATGAGATAAGGGAGAGGGAAGCTATCCATCATGCCTGGAGCCTGGGTGGGAAAGTTCTGCAGAAGGAAGAGAAACCAGGGGCTTGGGGCAGCATTAAGGTGGGTGCTGGAAATTCTGATAGAACATCATGTGGTGATTTTTATGGATTTGAACCTGGAATTCAGCCATGATTTGCCAAACAGCACAGGTGTGTGCTTATACCTGAGCACCTCAGTCATCAAAGTGCAGGTGCAGGAACAGGGAAAGTGAAGTACGGCTCTAAATATTTCCCCAAATCTGATCTGCTGGCAAGGACAAGCAGGTAGCTTGGAGAATGGCTCTGATACTGTAACCATGTCTCCGCTTCCTTGAGGAGCACAGGAGCCATCAGGGTGTGGGCTGGTCCCGGTGTGCTGGTGGAGCCTGAGGGATCCAGCCCACCAAGCTCCTGCAGGTGGGATCAGGCAGCTCTGCGAGGATCTCGGCAGGGAGGGCACAGCACTCAGCCCTTACAGTTGCATTTCTCTTTCATGCAATTGTTGTGCATCAGATCTGTTGTTGCTTTTTGCTGTGTAAGCAAAAAATCAGCCCAAAATGGATGAATTTTATTTTGGTTTTAGCCCAAACTGCCTTGCAGTCATTCTGTATTTTTTTAAAGACGAAAAATTTCCACCAGCAGTGCAAGAACTGGAAAAGGTGGTGATTTCAGGAAAATCAGAAATAGTTTAAACATTTTCCAGTCCCCATTCTGGACTGTGGTTCTGTGGGAGGACCAAGGATACTTGACTTGCAGGGACAGGTCAGATGCAGGCCCAAATCTAAGCCAGGATAAGCTCTGGCTACTCCAGTTCTGTAGAGGAAGATAGATAACCTCCCCACTAAAGGATAACTGAGCCCTCCTGAAAGGGGTCTTTATGGTGTTATCCAGAGAAAGGGACTTCCCACAGAACTCAGTCAGGAAGTAGACCAGAGGAGAGAAGATCTGTTGTGGATGTCCCATCCTGGAAGTGTTCAAGGCCAGGTTGGATGAGACATTGAGCAACCTGGTCTAGCGGAAGGTGTCCCTGCCCATGGCAGGGGTTTGGAACCAGATGATCTTTGCGATCCCTTCCAATCCAAACCATTGTGTGATTCTATGTCCTTGGCCTGTCTTTGAGGCTTAGCTGTAAACCAGTGGCTGGGCACTGTCAAAATGAGTCAAAGGACTTGTGTCCTTGCTGAGCATTCCTCAGAGATCCCAGGATGTGTGGTGTGAATTAACCCTTCCATGGCCTTGGAACAGTGCTCTATTCAATGCACACCTTTTCCTGAAGGGGGAACTTCTCCATTCAGCCGCTCCACTGCAGTTAGGAAGAATCTCATCTCATAGGTCTCATTTTCTAATCAACCATGCTCCATTTGTGAATACCACTTGTGTACACAATTATGGTACAGTCAGTTAACAGCATAAGGTAGTTACATGATTCACAGGCACCTGCATTAGATATTTGAATAAACTCATGTTAACGTTCCATCAAATTTCCATTTTAGTGGCAAAAATTTACTGCGCACAGTCTTACACGTATTTTCTGAAACTGGGCTCCCTGTCTAACAAGTAGCAATACAAAGATCTTGTCTGCTTTCTGAGCTACCAAGAGCTTGTAATTCATTGTGTTATGCTCATGTTCAGAATCAGATTTGCTTCTTTAATAACAACTACAAAAAAACCCACAACTGTACAACCCTGTGCCTTTCCAGGCTCCCCCCGCAAAAGCCCACTGTCAACATAAAACGTAGGGCATCAAGATTAATAGCAGAGTAATGCATGTAGATGTCATTTCCATTTTAATTCTAATCAGTATTTAGCATGGCAAGTGTCAGTGTAACACCAGCATATGGAAGCTGACACTGTCACTGCTGTCATGTGCAGGGGGTTGTGGGTAACAGTCCAAAAGCGAGGGCATCGCTCTCTTATTTTCTTCTGGTTAAATACCACAGTGCAGCAAATTAACTTTATTTTATTGTCACACGCTCTTCTGTAGCTGCTTTGTTAACATTGCTGACTCTGCAGGCTTGAGAGGGTGAGTGCTACTGGCTGGAGGGAGGTGGTTTGCTGATGGCACCGAAGCCCGTGTCATACCGTAGAAGGAAACAGAAGGAGCAGGAATAGAAGTGGGAGATGGACAGCTAACAAACATTTCTAAGTTTGTGCAAAATATTTTGCTGTTTCTTTCTTCTTTTAGCATTTCAGTGACTCAGAAATATGCTGGGAAACAGCAAGCCTCTGGCCTTTCCTCTCAGAGCACTCCACAGTGTGTTCCTCAGCCTGAACCGGGCTCCTCAAGGAGTCTTGGCTGGAGTTCTCCAGGCTAAATGTGTCTGCCTTTTGTTTCCCTGAAACACTGCACTGCACAAATGTCAGGGCATGCACATGGTGTGTGTCCCTCATTTGACCTCCTCCTGTGCTGCCATCATTGAATCTGCACCTCCTGCATTTGCAGGACAACACTTTGTGTATCTCCTGCTCCGTGGCAGGTTTGTGACTTGCCAAACAATTGAAATTCTTTAATGAAATCTCAGAGCAGAAAACAGGACAAGGGATTGTGCTACTTTTGGGGTGTGCAGTCTAATGGGGCATCCCTGTTACAGAAACTGCTGAAAACCCCCATCTCACTTGGGGCTCAGGTGAAAACTTTTTCCCAGCTCTGTTTTTCTGGATCCTCCCGTCCTTTAACATTCAGGACTTTGTTTATTCTTGTACATGCAAGCAACTTGTACATGCAGAAGAGATAGCTGATTGTATCTGTAGTTTTTCTTCCCTTCTGCAGGCTCCCAGTTTTGACTAAGTATTCTTTTAAAAAGAATAAATAGCCCTTGGGAACATGTGAACTGGAAGCTGAGATCTCATGGCAGTGAAATGTGCCTGTGTAGCTCATATATACTTCCTTGATAATCCTTTTCCTGACTGCTGTTCTCCAGGGCAGATAATGATTTTATCTGTAGATGTCACCCCTAGAATATCCACAAGTTGTATTCTTAAATGAATTTTCAGAATAATCCCATTGCCTCATTTGGCTCTGCAGAGCACTTGACCTTGGTCTGTCATTTCCTGCCTTAGGACAATCCTTCTGCACCTTTCTCAAAGAGGGAAGAGGGAGGGGAGCCACTGGTCTCCAGGCAGGGTTCCCAGGACTGAGGAGGCTCCACAGGGACCTTTCTTACAGAGCCACATAGGACTTTCTCAGATTTTTTCACCAGGCCTGCTACAGCAAAGTCACCCCTGCTCAGGCTCACTCCAGCCTCCATCAGGAGCCTGACCCAGTAGGACAAAGTCACTGCTGGCAGTAGTGATGAGTCCCCATCATGACATCCTCGTTCACTGCTGGCTGCACTCCTGTGTCTGCCTCTCCCTGGGCTTCCCACGCAGTCCTCTGGTTCTCAAAGGCCCAGGAAAGGGGCAGGGAGGTCAAATGCTATGTGGGGTTTGTGGGTTTGTCCTCTTTTACTATTTTATTATTCAAGGGGAAGCAGCCTAATCTTTCTAGTTTAAAAAAAAAAAAATAAATAAAATTTACGACAGAATCCTCTCCTGGCCACAAAGTAGCATATCCAAGAGATTATAGTTTCCACTTTGTCATCTCTGTTGTAAAAAGCTTATCAATTGGATGTTTGCACTATACATGGGCAATATGTTCTGATGGGTGGGACTGGGACTCAGGAAGCCTGAATTTTAACTCCCTCTCTGCTACTGGTTTGCTGCGCCCACTTGCAAAACTCACTGCATGGGTGTTTCCCTTCTGTTATTCAGCTGTTAAGTTTATCAGCCTTTCTAGAGAGAAGTCCATTCTTCTCCTGGATACAGAATCCAGAGTGGTGGGGCTGACCCATTTACCACAAAAACTGATACGTGGAGGCATCCCAGCTTCCTTCTGGCACCTGAGCTTGTCTCAGGCTTGAAGAGGGTCAGCACAGGCTTTCCTGAAGGCTGTGACAGAACTGGGCTAGATTAAGATCAGAGAACTTTGAGTGGTTGCCTCCCCTGTCTTTCTTCCCTTTTCTGATGGAACTGCTGCTCCCAAGGCATGGGGGTGTGATCTACTTGGAATCATCTCCTGAACTACCAGTTTTCAGCCTGGCACGCTAAGGTAGAACAACTCTGCAGTTGGGTGGGGATAATAACCATTTCAGTAATCTGATTTTAATTTGCCACCACAAGCAGTCATTTGATGAAGGAAGGAAGAGTTCCCAGAATGAATGTGTACAATACAGCATTGAATGTTAATTTTTAAATGGCCATGTCCCATAGCAGTGCATCACTGTTGCTGTACTGGCACAAAGCAAGTATCAGCAAGTTTAGAAATTGCAAAAATCTCAAAATGAAAGCAAAAGTCCACAGACATGAGCTGAACAGCCCTGTGCCCTGCCACTTCTCCATGAAGAACTCCTTGCTAATCCCACCAGATTGGAGGGATTGTTTTTTTTAAATAGATCTCCGGATCCCTTTACTGTGAGTGGGGCTTTGCAGAGGCAAACTTTGTTCTTAGTGGCTTGCTTAGAGGGCTGATTCACCAGTGTCAGATGGTTTAAAAATACATGGTGACACTGACTCTGTATGTAGACACTTAACAGGAAGACACAGAGATGAATTTTAAGCTGGAGAGGGTAGTCTTTTATATATGAACTTTCAGACATATTCCTGACAAGGCTAGAAGAACACCGTCAAAAGCTTCTGAGAAACATTTCTACTGCACACATCTATCTGTCTATCTTCTCCCTTTCTTTTACTCCCTTTCCCCCTGTACATGCCTGTCTACTATATATAGACTCATTGCTCTCAGGATTTGTATTGTTACTTGACATCTTCAATAGAAGTGCTGGCTTGTAGCATGCATAGCTTGGGATGGGGATGTGTTTTAGAAAGACCAAATTTGAAAGCAAAGCTTGAGCAAAGCCTTCCAGTCTTGCAGCAATCCCTGAGCTCCCTGTCTTTCTTGTATGTCGATATTGGACTGATCAGCATTTTGGTTGGTTTCTGTCACCCAGTGCCACCTTACAGCTGAGCCTCCATGGCTGGGGAGAGATGGAAGGAAGCTGAATCTCCATGGCTGAGGTATTCTGTGGCATCTCTGCCAGGGATGACAGCGGAGGAGCCATGCTGGTTTGGCTGGGGCTGTTCTGGATTTTGATGGAAGATGGATGCCTTGGCCAGTGTCCCAGACCTGCAGGACAGAGTCCTGTCCTCAGCTCCCTGCTTGTCTGCTTCCCTCCCCAGAGACACCCATACTTCTCTGGGTTCCACCTGCATTTTGGGAGTCAAGAGCAAATAAAACTAAAGCCTGATAGAGAGGCAGCTGTAAAAGAGAGGTGCAGCCTGCAGGGAAGAGTAGAGCTTGTTTCCAGAGGAGCACAGGTCCCTGTTCAGGAATGGTTCTGTAGGGGACAGGAAGGGCTGTAGGATGCAGTCAGGTAGGAGAAGGCTGAAACCAGGGAGCACAGCAAGGGCTGGAGCAGATTGCTGGTGATGGGAGGACCCTCCCAGGGGGCCAGTGCTCACTTACCTCGTGGAGATGAGAGAGCAGTGCACTGATGGCTCTTCCCCCTTACCAGCAATGCTGAGCCAGCAAAATGACATTGTTTCCCCACAACAGGAAAGGAACTGAGGCAGCAACCTCATCAGTATACCACACAAGACAGCTGATATAAAGCATTCCCCTGTTAGTACCGTTCTAAAGAATCTTTAAAAGATATTTCTTCTCTGTTTTGTAGCAATCTCTCCAGCTCTTGCTGATCCCCAGGGAAAAAAAACAACAAACCACAACCTAGCTTAGAAAACAAAAACCAAAAAATAACCCCCAGCAGACATCAGAGGACTGGGATCAAGAGATAACAGCAGAGAATTCCTCTCCTGCATGCAGGTTAATTAAATGACACAGATAACCTTGTGCATGCCCAGAAAAACTGCGTTTTCTTTCTGAAATCATATCAATCATTTAATTATCCCACTTCTCACGCTGCCATTATCTAGAGCTAAAGGCTGCACAATTTTTTTTTGATTTAGTTTTTTTAAACTCACCTTTTTTCTTTCAAAGTCTGAGTTATCACTCAGTTAAAGATACATGTAGGCACTCTAGCTCAGATCTGACCTCCCAGCTTATTTTTTCGAAGTTCTTGCATTTCATTTCTCATCACAGTGTATGCTAACAACTTCTTAGTGGAGTATGCAGCAAGTTAATTGCTATTTGTCACGCATGGTAAAGTAAAATGCTCAAAGTCATCGAGTAGGTCAGTGTCAGAGAAGGGGTTCATTCCCAAGCTAATGAACTCTTTCTACAGCCTGCTTCTGTCTCACCTTGTTGGCTTTAGGAAACAAAGATGGTCTTCAGGCTTTGAATGCCCTCAATCTCAATAAAAATAGGTTTAATTAGTATCTCAAATCAAAGGGAGGAAAAACTGCTGATAAATATGCTGTGAATGCATCAGTACAGGTGTACTGCAAACAACACACGACACAGTTGGGCCATAGCTGACTGACTTTGATCAAAATAAAATGACTTCTAGAGCACTTGAGGGTGTTGCAGGGAAGAAGTGGATTTACATCATCTTTGTGGTGCAGAACTGAAAAACGGGAAGCTGCAGGGCAGAACTGAGTGAAAGCAGCTGAGCTGCAGCGGATTGCGGGACCGAAATGGCAGGTGGAGCTGGGAGTGTGTGAAATACGTTTGCAGAGCTGGATGGAGCCTGAGGCTGCCACGGCAGTGGGGTCTGCAGGACAGGGCCATGCACATTTTTCTGGTCTACAAGCTGTTTTCCCAGGGTACTGGTTGCCAAGTCCCAAACCTTGCATGGACCACCAAACATGCAAACCTGCGGTGTGTGGCAGAGCCCGCTCTCCACTCCTCACCCCCTGATTGTATCCCAGGCCAAGGTGTGTGTGGGCAGCTTGTCTCCCAAGGTTTTCAGTCCACAGGCATCTGCATCTGCACTACTGAAAGCAGGGTGGTGGAAAGCCAAGAAGGAGAGTGTGGGGAAACTCTCCACACATTAGGAGTGATGGAGAGAACTTCCTGTTGGCTTTGACTGCCATTTGTGCCTTGACAGCCTGGGTCCCTCGCCAGCTGTTTTTCCTGTGCTGAGTGCTCTGCTTGCTCTTGTTCACATTGCAATCTCCAGGACTGTATTATTTTTTTTTCTTAACCAAAGAGCTGCCAGCTGGTGTTGTTGATCACACCCCCAGCAGCAGGCACAAAGGCCAGCACACACTTTACACAACACTCCTTCTCTTTCCCATTCTATTTTAGCACTAATAAAAACATTGTCATTTTAAACAAGCAGCTGGGAGTGTCACTAATTTCAGTCTTTTCATTAAGGTAGGTCTGGCAGAGCTTTTTTCTTTTCTGTGGCTTTTCTTGCCCCAGAGCTATGGTTGGGCAAGGGTTGGCCAAAGTCCAACCCTGCTCCACATGCCAGGTGTCAAACCCTCAGACTGCAGCAGTTTGTAGCCCTAATCCATCTCACTTCCTTCAACCTCCCCACATTACCCTGTACATACATGTAATTACCACATTACTCTGTGCTGAGAGTTGTCCCTGACCACAGAATTCACTGTCTTGAGTTTCTGAGCCCTTTCTCCCTCCACTGGCAGTCACTGCTGTCCCTCTGCTAAGGGCACAAATCCCTAACCTACCCCTCTTCCTCACTCAGAGATAGTCAACAGCAGTCACCCTACTGCAACAGCCTAGACTGCCTGACAACAAGGATATTGAAAAAGAAGGAATTTGATGGAAATTGATTATGTGCCTTTTTGGATATTTATGGATAAATGCTCTGAGGTTGAAGGAATATGAAGGAACTTGCAAATACAGTGAGTAAGCAGTGAGCTTTGGCACTGTGGGGTAACCCTCCCTGTCAGAAGAACCAGAGAGGGCAGCCTGCAGGGTGAAATCGGGCAAAACTGATCTAGAGTCATCCCATTTAGAGTCAGGCACTTAACTGAGATGCTTCAACTAGGAATGTGGTTGCCCTAGGTTTTTTGTATGTACAGTCTTTGGAAAGCTAAAGGCTACTGAAGATCTTCTTTCTGCTCTGGAGGTGTTTCTTTCTCCCCTGACTGCAGAGAGAGTCTGGAAGGATACGGTTTCCATCTCAGATGCTGAATTTAAGTAGCTGAAGTTGAATGCAATAACTCTTGACTTTGGAAATCTGCTACTGCATACAGTGCCAGACTCATGATTGTGTCCCACATTTGTCTTACAGAAGGCATCTTTTTTTTATCTAGTAAAAGAAAGTAATCAAAGTAATCTTTTTTCATCAACCTGTGTAGTTGCCTGTCTAATACAAAGAAGTTGAGTATGTAACCTGTGCTAGGAGTGCCCTCATGAAGTGTGAGGTCTAGATGTCCAAAGCATGTGCACCCACCACTGACTTTTTTGAGATACAAGATTAACCCAAGTCACTGACTTTCCCTCTCTCTGATGGATACCCTTTCCATTTCCATTATATCTGTATCAGCATGCATGAGAGAAAGAAAGTGTAAATAGAGTCTGGGCACATGATAAAGAGCAGAGTAATACATTTTTTATCCCCACCAGTTAGGGATGACAGGATCACATATTTACTCTCACTGAGCTGTGGTTGTTTGCTTCTAACAAATGTAAATCAGGAGCGTGGTACTGCACCATCCATCACTCAGTATTTTTAGACCATTCCAGAGTTGCTGAGGTTGTACCTGAAGTCAGGGATGTTATTAATAGGGGTGGCAGTGATAACAAGATGCTTTGATGCCTTATTTCCCAGTGGGGTTCAGTCCTGCACAGTGCGTATCTGTATTTTTCCAGTCTTTACTCCTCTTCTTGCCCCTGTGGTGTTTGAGTGGCAGCCTTTGTTGCGAGCATCTAAAGAGAAACGAGGATCATTTTCATCACCTGCATTTGCAGTTGCTCACTCTGTCGTTCAGCCTTCCTAAGGATGCCGCAAGTGACCGTCACATCCCTCCCTCTGAGTGGCTCCGAACGAGCAGCACCCCTGGCTAACCTGCAGGAATACGGGAGGGAAAGCCAGCCCCCGAAGGTCTCCTGTCACACAGAGCGCTGGGCGCTGCTGTGTACGAGCAGGAGGTGGGAGGGGAATAAGGAACAAGAAAGCAGATGATTGATTTAGAGAGATGGCTGTCTACTGTCAGAAGCCTGTCACTGCAGAGCAGGCATAGGATGATGAAAGCAGCCTGTAGGACCACTCAGTCACCTTCTCTCTCTCTTCCTCTCCGTTCCTCCCACTTGGAGGGCAGGGGCAATGGGATGCCTGGCCACGCAGTCAGCCTCCCTTGGGAGTTGCATTTCAGCATGAAAAAAAGAAGGTGGAATGTCTCCATATTTGCTCATATTTTAAAACAACACCAGAAAAAACCCACCCTAAACAATTACCGGTCTCTCCACCTACTCTCCCACTCTCCATTGTTCCTGCACAGAACTTGTCAGCCTTCCATCCATAAGAGAGAGGTACTGCAGGCAGGGAGGAGGGGTGAGGGAAGGCTGGGGGCTGGAGCCATTTAAGCTGTCACCAACTCTATCAGTGCATTTAAATCACTGACACGGAATTACAATGCCACATATTGCAGTTCAAAAACAACCAGCACCAAAATTCCCTTCAGCGTAGCATCCTTCCTCCAGGATAATGCATTTTCTAACTTTATAGTATAACAGTATACAAAGAGCACAGCAAACTCATGGTCTGAAGACTGTAGCAAGGATCTATACAGGGAACTTTTTTCTGCTGATGGGTAAATCAAATCCAAACAGCACAAGCCATTTACGCTCTCCTCTTTCTTTCTATTTAAATGGGTTACTGCTGGTAAGCGCCATAATAGTTAAGGATCTGTCAGCAATTCCAATACAAAGAAGAGCAATCACACCTTTAAGCAGACTCCCGGTGATGGGCTATAGACTATCAAAGTTAAATAGATTCTTAAAATCCTAGCCGTTAGGGCTGGGAAATCTTTCAGCACTAATAGTGCATGACTGTTCCCTGCAATGAAACCATCATGATAAGTGGTTTAGCCCGTGCCTCTCAAGAACAGCTCATCGTGCCCTTGTGGCCACCCCCCTTCAGGTCAGATATCCCATCATCCAATCTGCATCAAGAACTTGTCCCCTCAAGGCACCTTCAGTCCGCAGAGATGCTCCTACTTTTCCAGGACCTGTGGTTTTGGGGGACTGGTGTGGATGCTGACCTGTCTGTCTCAGTGCTTAGCAATTTTTGCCCTGCCAGATCTCTGGCTTTGCCTGTGATCACAGTGGCCTCACGGAGAGGTGAGGGACTGTGGTAGGTGCCAGCTAGTAGAGGACTCCTTTAACTGTGATTTATAGAGTAATTGCCTGTCTGCAGCACATGGGTTCACTGTCGGCCATGCCTTTGTTCCCCTTCCGTTCCTCTTGAATGCTCTATATACGAAGCATTATCCTCTCTCCCTGGGTTGCCCTTCTCAGAGATACACTCTGCCATTCCCCGAAACTCATCAAAGCCAGAGGCTCTGAATTTTTGCAACAACTCTGCTGCATTTTTCTGGATTCTCATCTCCCTTCTGTGTCGTCTAACGTGGCTCACGTGTATGTTTGGCACTGGTTCTTCTCCTACAGTTATCCAGAGCAAATTGCTAGGGAATAATACAGGAAACAGGGCATGCAGTGAGTGTCTCTCTTGGTCTGTTCTCCCAGTTCTCAACAATTTTCAATGTGAACACTTCTTGAGAGAGAGTTTGGGCCAGGAACAGTAAGACTAGGGGAAATAACACCTCCTCATTGCTTGACAGCCTCTTCTGAGGTGAGACAGAGATTTTTTTTTTCCTGACAGTCATTTGATGAGATGCTGTAGGAGAACAGCCTGTTCTGTTGTGTTTTCTCTATATATTCCTAAGAGAACACAAAAACGAAAATCCAAGGAGCCACTTGATTTTAGGTCATAATATATTTGTGTAAAAGTGGAAGACAAAATAAATAGACTTTGTTTGCTTACTGGGTTGCTGATAAAAAGGCATGGCATCTAGTGCTTTTGGAGAATTGCAAATGAAAATTCAAAACCTTTGGATTCATTGAGAAAAGACTGGTTGCAGCAAGAGAGTTTGGAAAATGGGAACACAAAGTCCCCCAAAATGTGCTAAGAGCTCGTTTTGATAAAAGTTGAGTGGAGGAAAATAAGACATTAAAGTAATTCCAGCTTGTGTCTATGACTCCTTTTCCAAGAATTACTGCACTGCAGCTTAGAGGGTGAAGTCCTGCAGGTTTGCCTAAGAGTTTCCTAAAGCATGCAAAGTCAGTGACTTTGCTCTGAAATAGGCTAAGCAGCTCCCACCAATTCTGCTCCAAACCTGGCCTCCTTTGGCAGACAGAGTGGCAAACAGCCTGAGAGTAGAAGCCTCATTTACCAAGTGAACGTCGAGCAAACCACCCTAATGCTGTGCCCTGATGTTGTTCCACTTGGTCTCGTCCTGTAAAAGAATAAGATCACTGGTACCCTCCATTCCACTAGTAGTGGAATAGCTGTTGCTGCAGCAGCAGATTAAATGTCTTTGTCCCCATGGAAAGTGAAGAATTGGACTGCTCCCTGCCCGATACTCCTTTATTTCTGGCTGCTTTGTGTATTGCTTTTTACTTGACCCTTGACACATTCTGGTCGTTCTCATTTAGCAAAGGTAATTGTCCTCCAACAAAGCCATGCAAGTAGGGAAAGACAGTGCTTAAGGGAGAATAATGCAGAACAAAATGCATCAGTGCCATGCTGTACCCAGATTCCTTTCTCCAAAACCCAACCCTCTCCTCCTCTGCAGCAGCAGAGGCACAAACAGCCTTGCACACAAACCTGTGGGGTTTGGGTAAATCCAGCACATGTGTTTGACATTGTGTGTTCTGTTCATGTCCATCTTAGGGCAGATTCCCCCCACTTCCACCAGAGTTTATCCCTTATTTGAGTCCTGCAGAACTACCTCAAACCAAAGCAGCCCTTGCCTTATTTCTCTGCTCTGGTTTTCTCTAAGTCAGAGGTATTCTGTGGGACTTATCTCCTGAGGGGGGAAAATACAGCAGGAACTACACTTAATACTGCTCTGCTGTGTGTAGTGGTTACTCAGCAGACTATGAGATGCCAATTTAGGTATTTTACACCAGTTACTAGCAAGGCAGGGCCCCACTGAAGTCACTACACAGCTGGCCTTTGTCACAAAATGGTGCTGAAAATGACCTGGCACACCCGAAGGAATCCTTTCTGAATATAAATGACTCTCAAGAATGCAGTGTGGGCTATGCCCTGCCCTGCTGGGGAATCTGCTTTTCTCGTGGTGCTTTTTTTCCTTATCCCAAGGGGTGTTGAAGTTCAGGTAGTTGTGTCCTTCTGAGCAAAGACAGGCAGAGATTTCCCTCATTCAATACAACCTTAACACACCAAGCTGCTTGTGTTTGTGGGAACAGGTATTTGCTATTCCTTGAGCAGGATTGTAATTCTTCTGTGGAGCATGAGAGCCATGATTAGGAAGCAGGGATTGCTCTGCTCACGGGAATCCTGCCATTGTCTTTGATTGCATGGTATTAACTGTAAATTATACCCTTTTGGAGACCGCATGTAAAAATAAAATAAAAAAAAAAATGTCAAAAGACAGAGAAAATATTGATTCCGGAGGCAGCGGAAACTATGGCTTGGCTAAATTAGAACCTTAAAAAATAATAACAAATGAGCATTTGTGAGGGTGAAAGAGGGACTGGGAGAAGAGAGCTGTGACTCTCCCCTCAGGAGTATGCGAATTCCAAGTAGCCCCATTGCAAGCAATGGGATGTCACTGGTTTAAGGAAGAATCTGGCTCAAGGTATTAAGGAGAGAGTACAGGACATGGATAACAGGGTTGTTACTAAGGTGCTGGTGAACTGGAAGCCTATTTCATTAAAAGCACAATGTATAAATAAAAATGGAAGCAGCTACAGCCTGAGAGTGTTGTTAAGACCTCTCAGACTTCTAATGCCTTTTTGAGCTCTGAGTGACACAAGTTTCCATGTCAGCTCATTCTCAGGAATCAGCTCTGTCTGTTGTTCTGCACTGATGGCAGACACTATTGCAATCAGTCAACCTACAATTTAACTGGTAAACTGGAATTGCAACTGGACTTTGTCTCACTCCAGCCCCTGGAGGCCTCCCTGCAAAAGCTTTGGAGGTGCAAAATGGTGGTAGAATTATAATCACCAAAAGTCCTCAAGCCTGAGGCTGCTGAGTATAGATATCCTGGATAGATAATGGCCTTGGAGAAAAAGCAAAGCATAGGACAGATGGGGATTTTTTTCCATGAATACATAGATTTTAAAACCAGAAATGTCTATTAGGTCATGGAGTCTGGCCTGTTGCATGGCATAGGCCAGTGATTTTCACCCAGAAATTCCTCTTTCAGTCCCATAACTTCTGGCTGGGCTCAAGTGTATATCTTTAGAGCACACATGCTGTGGATGCAATTCAGACCTAAGAATTCTATGAATCTACTTATCTTTACCAGTTAGAGCACATATACCTGGCTGTCCCAGCCTTGTCTGTTAGAAAGGCTAAATGAAGGTCACTGGGCAAAGCCTGAAAACAAAAAAAGCATCTTAGCAAAGCTTTGAACAAATATCTAGGACAATGACTACAATTTAATACCTGTTGGTGAATGGTTTCAACTTCTGCACGGTGCACTGGGTGAGGATAGTATTCATTCATTGTAGGCTTCTGCTCCTTCATCTTTTTGGAATCTGGTTTTATTGAAAACTCAGCACACAAATACAACAAAACCCCTGATCCCTTTCCTTTGCCACATTTTGGTGTTCTCAGAATTCCCCTCTTAGATCCCCTCAATCCTAGACCTCTGACCAAAATAGGAATATTTTCACACTTCTGAAGTGTGGTTAGAACCCCTTTTCCAACCATACCAACTTCCTTTGATTCCAACAGTTGCTCAGATTATTGATGTGGAGCTCTAGCAGGAGATCACTCATTTCTTCTGGGCAGCATCTGCCACCACTTCAGTCCAGGATGGATTGGCACTTGCATCCTCTTGCCTCAGGAATCCCTGAGTAAATCTGTATGGCTTCCACTGTGCCCCAAGCACATATTAGTTCCATGAAGTGTATTTTCTTTTACCTTTTTGAGTTCTGCTGTCCCAACACAATGCCCAGTTTAGCCATTGTATTGTCCTGATTTTTTCCCATCCAAATCTTCTTAGCTGCCTGATTTTTGTTGATATTTCAGAAAAGGGACACTAGAGAGATCATTCAAGGGGGAAGGTGCAGTGGTTTCCAGGGTGGTAGTCAACAAATTTTAAAAATATTTATACAACATATTAATTATGATTGGAGGGAATGGATTTCATGACCTAGGAGACAATCTGTTGGTTTTTTTTGTTTTGGTTTGGGTTGGGTTTTTTGTTTGTTTTGGTTTTTTGTTTTGTTTTTGGGTTTTGTTTGTTTGTTTGTTTGTTTGGGGTTTTTTGGTGGGGAAAACTAGGCCAGGGATCTTTATTGACTTTCTCTCTTCTCATTCAGTGATGTTTTGCATCCTTTTGCAGAGCCTACCTCACTGGAAATCATTATATATCCATAGAAGGCAGAGTGAGACTTCCTTTTGCACTTATCCCAATACTCCTTGAAAAGCAAGAGTATCCCTGTAAAAGCGGGGGAGCAACACTGTGAGATTAGTTAGTGCCTCTCTGAGCCAGGGAATGAACCAGGCTCTTATTTCACCCCTTGTCACAGGAATAGAAAACATGGTTCATGTGGCAGTTTAGCCAAGTCCCCTCACTATCACAGTTATCCACTGTATGCTTCTGATAATAGATATTCTCATAGACAGGTTGTGATAAAAGAGTTGGGAAGGAAGGAAAGGAATTACAGGGGATGATGAGAATAAAAGAGGCACAAGTGACCTGAGCATGACATGTTCTTATGAAACCTGTCTTTTATTTCCTATGTTTAGAGAAAACAGTTCTCAGTTTATGGCTTTTGTTCAATCAGAGAGAAAATGAGCTATAAAAGCAGAGATAGGAAGGAGTTAACCAATTTCCAATTCAGTGTGTTACAATTTGCTTCAGTAATAATAATAAAAAAAGAACAATACTGGGAAACATAATTTTTAAAATGAAGACTACTAAATCAATAGGCACTACATGACTAATCATTTTCTATTTTCTTGGTTGAGGAAGGTAGAGCTGTGATCAGAAATCAGAAGCAGACATCCCCAGTTTCTCTGCAATCTGACAAATTCTGCTTTACTGTAATCCATGAGAAAGGAGATTTTCACATGAGCAGAACCTAATGCTGGTAAATGGCATTCGAATCACTGCCACTAACATCATCTTATTTTATGGGAAGATAATGAAATTCATTTGATGCTAGATGAGTTAATTCCCAAAATACCTGCATCTCTTGGCAACTGAGTGTTTCAGCCTGAGACCAGAGGTCAGGGGTGACTTCTTCACTTACACAATCTTCAGTTTTGGGGGGGCTTCACATAATAGCTACTTAAGCGTGTGTTTGACTTGTAGCATGTGAGTAGTCCTGTCAGCTGCAGTGAGACCACAGAGTCTGTAAGAAAGGCAGGTGTTTCAGTGCTTCATGAACCTGCCACTCCAGCAGTAATTTGTAAAATCCTATTTGTACAAATAGTTCTCAGAGTAGCGAACAATGGTGAGCAAGTACCCTCTCTCTCTGCATTGGATATCTGGAAGCACAGAGCTTCAGTAGAAGACTGGGAGGAGATGCTCAACAGTGAGATTTCAGTATTCATTGCAGTTCCTCAAATTACTTTGAAAATTTCAACCCGGATTTCATAACATCTACCCTGAGCCTGTGGAGCCCTCTGGCACTTAACCACCCCTTTGCTCTTCCTGGGTTTGATAGCAGATGTCTTTGATACCAAGGCTTTTTAGAAGTGAGCAAACATATGCTGGCTCCTGGCTGGAGCATTTTACTGCACAGTGTCTTACATCCTAAAGGGCTCAGCACAGCTGTCAGGGTTGAACACATCCCAGTACAAGGCAGAGTGCAATACTTGTTTAACGGGATGAAGCAACTCACCGAAAAGTTTCAAGTTCCACAGTTCCAGTGTGGTGTCCACAAATGAAAGGCAGTGAAGTGTGGGGTGTGGGACAGGCACAAGGGACTCGGATCACGGGGAATTCTGGGGCAAGAACCACCTAAACCACACTCTCTGCCAGGGCCTGTGTGACAGGGACGCTGCCCTCGGCCCGTCGTGGGTGGGTGACACCAAACTGAGCAGTACCAAGTGCATGAGTGATTCATCTGAGCACAGCAAACCCCTTCTGAACAGGGGAGGAGCAACTGGCACCACTGACACAAACAAAAGGAATTTTCATTTGACAGAAAGTCCCGGGGTGCATTTTCTATCACATGCTCACATACCAACTCAAAGTTATGGCTAATAGGCAAGAAAAAAAAAAACTTTGGTTTAGCAAAATTCCTTTTGCGATGGGGGCCCGTGTTTTGAAGGTGCCTGCTTTAGTATACAAGTGTTTGTGGGAGATTAGTATTTATTAACTAATAACCTTTGATGATGTTTACTCCCACAGTTGATTTGCTCAGGTGTTTGTCACACAGAAGTAGAAATAAGCTTCAGTGACACAGCTTGTTCATGGTTCAGCCTGCAGAATTTTGTAATTTCTTGGCAACTAAGTGATGGATTACTATTTTTTGTGAAATTCTCCTCTTTCCTGAAAGGCCTTTCATGCAAGGACTCTGGGGTAATTAGAAAAATAATAACCTTGCAATACCCTCTTGATCTGTTTTTAATGAAATGAAGTGTGGAGAGGGTAGGTGCTTTGTCCATAGTCAAATAGTGAGTAAGTGGCAGAACTGAAAATAGAACCCAGGAGTCCTGGTTTCTACTCTTTGCCTCTAAGAAGCACTTCCACTATGCATTGGGTTAGACTGTTTTTTTCCACTATGCATCAGGTGTCAGACTATTTATTTTTGTACAGGACTGAAACAAAATATACATAGTGTACAGGGAAATCTTGCATTGGCAAAAGCTGGACCAGATTAATTAGCAGATTTATACTGGGTCCTCAGTCAGTTTTCTGCAGCTCAATCATGTTTTATTGAGCACATCAGTCATTTGTGAATGTTACCTTTAAAAGAGCCTGGTGAAGTATCACCTCCATTTCAAAAGCAGGGAAATAAGCACAGAGTAGATGAAGTTACTTGCCCAAATTCACAAAGGGAATCTTTGATAATACCTGTGAATTTTACTAGCAGCTTCCCATTTTCCTCAGAAAAGTCTCTTCTCTGTAGACTGCACTGTTTCCAGAGTTAAGAATATGCACCCCTGGTAGGGCATTAAAGCCCAAGTGGAGTTTCTGGGCACGTGAATGAGGAGCTTCCAGGATCTCACCCTTCAATTAAAACAAACCAAGTTTCCAAAATTTTTACAGAAGCTGCCAGTCTGACAGTGATCTTTTGAAAAGGTGACATCTCCTCCTCCCAGCTGGGTGGGGGCTGAATGCAGTGCCACTGCACCCCCTTGAAAGCTCAAACCTGCACTGTCCCCTTACCTGTGCATCAGAACAGAATAGGAAGGAGAATAGAATAGAATAGAAAATGCTGCACCACCACAGCTAAGCCTCTGGAGAAGCTTGCAAGATTAGGGAGATGCTTCTGGTGTATTCACAGTGATATTCCCTGGCAAGGTCATCATCTGAGGAGAATGAAACCAGAACCTCTGATTTAAAACCGATTGGAACCAAAGGGCAGATAATTTGCTAACAGACTAATTTTCCTGTACAGAACCTGACTTCACTGTCTTTTTCTGAGCAATTAATGTAAGTATAATGGAAAGATGTGTCTCTTAGTAACTGGAGTGATACTGTCAGTTCTTTACATACATGCCTTGGAATCATAAGTCAGGTATCAATACTTGCAGAGTCATGCTGGCCTGTGCTCATTTGCTGCCAAACAGTACAAGTCTCTTCATCCCATTCCCATGTCATCCATCTCTAACTGTGTCAGTGTAGAAAACATTGCTTCTTTTCTGGAGGGAAAAAGAAAGTCTGCACAGACAGCTCAGATCCCATCTGTTGAAGGTAACCGAGGATTTCCACCTCTGCATTTGTGGGTGAAACTGGATTCAGGATGTTGGAGAGATGTGTTATGCTATTGGGTGCTGAAGTGCTGTGTAACTCCAGGTATGAACAGCCTTGTGGCTGAAACAGGGAGGAGCAAAACTGCTCCCAGCAGAGCAAAAATGTGACACTGTCGTGACATGCAGCAGTTCTTTGCACATGAGTGCCTCTGCCTGCTACAGACACATGCAGACATGTGCACAGTCATACAGCCATACACAAACATCATGACACAGCAATTACCTTCTGCAAAGAGAGCTAAAAAAGGCTGATAGGACGATAAGAGTACCCAAACTTCCTGCTGGGATGTGCCGTGGGTGGCAGAATAAATCTATTTCTTCTTCCCCTCTGGGAGCAGCTGCTGGAGAGAAGTAGGCAGTGCATTAGCATCACATTGCACTTTATTAGCAGAGGGATTCTGGACAACAGTGTTTCTTATAAACTGATCAGAGCCATAAAAAAGCCATTCCAGTGCTGGAAGCAGCTTTTGTCTGGCTTGGCCATATAACCCTCACTCAAGGTGCCAATTCTGGTACCACCTGACTGAGAGCAGCAGGTCTTGCTCTCAGATCTTGCCATGCTGCCTATTATCCAGCTGCACATGATGGTCTACTACCTGACAAAATAAACTTTGGACTGCAGACAGAAATGGGCATTTGCTCTGCTCACAAACCTCCTCACCTATCTGGGAAAGCCTAATGACATTGGAAGGGTTGGAGAACTGAGTTTCATAGGCCCTGCTCTCCTCCAGTCCTGCAAGGTATCTCAGCAGAGAGTGCAGCACTTTGCAGTGACCTCATGAGGATTGAAAGTGTCCATCAGTCCGTCCTGGCTGAGGGTAAGGCTGAGTCAAGCTCTGACAATTGCTCTTGCAATGAGTTTATCTGAGTAAAGTGAGCCAAGAGCACACTGTGCAAAGGTTTCCCAGGCAAAACAACTACTTATAAAAAATTAAAAGCCTTCTACAAAACATCAATCCCTCAAGGTTTATTTGGCTTCATATATCTTATGAATCTTTTCATGTAATTCCAGCTAACTTTGTAAAAATTAAAATACTTATGAAAATAATATCAAAATGGTTATTAAGTAGTCTATGCACTCTGAATGTTTTAGTAAACAAAACGTGATCATTTTATGTATCAGTTTTTATTTACTGGATGTGTAGTATTCAGCAAATAAAAGGTCAGATGTGTTTTCAAGACAAAAAAAATGGTAGGAAAGTATTGATGAAAATGTTATAGGCACTCTCCTGACAAAGAAGAAATGGTTCAATTTCAAACCCTATGAGAAGGAAAGAGAGTTGAAATGTCATTCAAGATGGGCTTATGTGCCCAAAAGCTTTCTTTTTTTTTTTAGCCATACTGCTTGCTCTTTATCGACACCCTTAGATGTTCACAGCACAAAAACTTGTTGCCACAATCTCCTCTCCAAATTTGTAGCAGCATGTTCTGAGCGTGCTTGGCTGGAGTCTCTGTGCCCTGTCCTCAGGGTGGCCAGAGATGAGGAACCTGGTCCCTCCTGTGCTGGAGCACTCCAGCAGTGCAGGGGCAGCTCTCTCTGGGCACTGTGGAGTCACAGCTCCTCACAGTCCTTTCCAGAGCTTCCTCACACTTGAGATCCTCCTTATGGTGTGGTGGGACTTTAACAATGTTAACATTTCTTGTGACCCTTAGAGTAAAACTTGGCTGGTAGCCAGATTTTATACAAAGAGATGCTAATTTCTGTTTAATTTTCTCCCTTTTATTACTAATCATATCACTGCAAAACGTAGTTTACAGCAATACAAATAGGATCCATTGCTGCAGGGAATTGTGCAGCTTCTGTCAATTTTTTCAGCACCCAAATGTGAAACAGAAGCAATTAAACTCTGAGGGGAAAAAAGTAACAGTGTGGAACACATCAGAAATCGGGTCATGAATTCACACAGATGGGAAAGCCAGGAAGCAGTGGGAAAGCAAGATTTTGATTGACTCACCGTCAACAGTAAATGAGCCATTGGCAGTTTATTGTCAATTTTTTGCCTTTTAATCTGCAAGTTCCAGAGGTGACAGCACCCTCCTCAAGCCACGGCTTGGGGATGGGAGGGGACAGGAAAGTGGGACAGAGAAAGCAATGGCAGGAGTAAAGGTGGGGACAGGGGGTGGGTCAGCATCACAGGGGGAGGGAGGCAATTTTATCATTCTCTGAATCTGATGTGGAGCTAAAATTAAACCATACCCAGGCAATAGTCATGGGTGTTAAAAATATGCCACCCAAAAGGGATCATGAGGTCTCTGCAGATTAAATAGTAATAAATTTGTGGTAGTAATTAGAGGCACTGACCGGATCCAAAGCCTGCTGGGGGAATTGCTATACAAATATAGTTAAGGATAGTTCTTCCTCAAAAAAATGTATGAAGCAGAGGGAAGAGAGGAAGGAGCAGAAGCCTCCCAGCTGAAGGCAGAGGCGATGTGACCCTGACAGGGCCTCAGTGTTACCTGGAACACGTGAGGTGTAGACAGGGATTGCTCTCTCAGCCTGCTGAACAGGCTGAGAGGAAGAGAGGTGATGTTTAAATCCGCTGCTAGTCCAGCTTTCTCCAGTGGAAACCCAAGACCCAGCCCCAAGCCTGTGGGGCACACCAGGATACCTGACAGGCTACCAGAAGACCCATTTGCCCTGGCTAGTGAGGATGTGGAGCTCAGTGGGATTTGTGGGATCTTCATACCACCCAAGAAAACACGAGGCCTCGGAAGCCACGGCGTATTTTAGCATGCAGAAGCTCAATATATTTTTCTTTTCAAGAAGCAGCACAGCACTTCTGAGAATGAAACAATCAGTTATAAAAGTAACCTTGCAGCAAAGCTTCAAGGGGGAGTTATATATGCTGGCAAATTTTCACTGTTTATTCATTCTAGACATACTTATAGACTAATTCTCCTCTTACTCTGATTTTATATCAATTATTCGCCATTGATTGAGTGGAGTTAATTTAAATTTACAGCAGTGTAAGTGAGGAAAAGCGGCTTGTAATCAGTAGCAAGTTGATTCTGCCACCTTTACTCACCATGAATAGTACCTTACTCACTGAATAATCCTATAAATTCCTCTTGGGGTTTCTCACAGAATGGGATAGTATGTGATCTGAGTAAGGATGGCAAATACTTTTAATACTTTTCATATCAATTACTCCACTAGACTGGACTAGGTGACATGTTCAGCTTTGCATTCTTGATAATTTTCTAATGTGTATCTTATAATGACATTTCCTACCTACTGTGTTGTTTGCAGTTTGGGAGAGGTGTGATGTAAGAAAAGAGCAAAAATGCTGTAACAGCACTATTGGGCTGACACCACTGGAAAACTCTTCCCCAAGAGAGACAATCCCCTATTTAATTTCTTATTTTCTTGTGCTTCTGAAGAGACTTCTTGATTTCCTCTTGCTGGTAGATAATGAATATGAAATGGCATTAGAGCAGGGTAATAACTTGCTAAATTTTCCACTAAGAAACCAGGTTTCCTATTGCAGTCCTTGTTCAGACTATGCATGTGCCAAAAGGATTTGCTAGATCACGACTAGCCTTGATAGGTGTGGCCTATTGACATTCTGATCTGTGGTAAAAAATTAGAGATTAAACTTGGTGACTGCCGAGAGTGACTTCATTTAAAGGATTTCTCATTTTTTTTAAGTCCAAAGCAGTCATTTATAATACTGCCAGAGAGGAATTCAGGATCCCTCAGGGGTGGCCCAGCTCTGTATTCCCATTTTAGCACAGCTGTCAAATGAAAGCTCAGAAATTTAAAAAATAACAATAATTTTTAAATTGCTTGTTCGACTTTTTTTTTTCTTCCCCAAACCAATCGAATCCTGTTATCACTCAGAAGACATAGATAAAATTTTTTTAAAAAATTAACTATGTATTTATTAATCTTTTGAAAACTATTTATCTTGGAGACAAGCCTTCACTAAGCAAAAATTATATTAAATTGTTAAGCAAACAAAATAGAGGCTTAGAATGAAAACCCTTCTGTGGGGTTATCTGCTGTCATCTATAACAGGATCTGTGCCTCTGCACAGGGACGTATATTCTCCCCATTGAACCAACCATTTTGCCAGTGGATAGGCCCTTAAAATTATACACTTTTTTTTTTTTCCAGTTAAAAGGCACGGGGGAGGAAACAAAGAGTAGGAAGCAGCAGAGGAGATCTGAAGGACGAGTTCAAGACGTGCATTTCCTTGACGTTAGCAAGCAAGACACACCCCAGCGAAGGGATACATTAAGCCTGTGCTGGTGTGGGTAAGTGTCCAGCTCTCAGTTATCTCTGTGCAGTGTTCAAGGAGCAAGCTCTCACTCACACCTGCTTCACCAGGCTTGCTAGAATGATCTGGGTGAATGATAAGGAGATAGAGAGGGAATCTCCTTCCACACCGATGAAAGGAGGGGTGGATGCGTGTCAGGCAGAAAGCACCCCTGGCCCCAGGCCTGGAGGGCAGAAATCAGCTGCAGCTGCTTGCCAGGATTTCACAGCCTGCACAAAATCTCAATATTGTGTGACAAATCAAAATTGCTTGTCTCTACCTGACTGAATACATTTCCACTTGAGGGGTTTTATATTTGTACGTGTCTCCAGAAGGGGAATGTGCAAGTATGGAAGTGCCGAAATTTTCAGGGCATCGAAGTAGCGTGGCTTTTATTAATAAAAAAGAAGTTTGTGATTCATTTTATGACAGCAAAAATACATTTGTTCACCCAGTAAAAGTCTCTCCATGAACAAGAGAGGTGAAAGGATATTTCTGTGAGTGAGTTGGCTGCATATCAATGAGACCACGGGAGCCTCACTGATCTTAGTGGTGATACTGGTAATGACACGTGTTGACAATGGGATGCAGAGCCAGCCCTAATTCTGATTTAAGCCCAGGTAGCCCTTGAAAACTGCTGGGCAGCTTTTGTGTGTTGAAACCAAAGCACAGGTTTTGTTTGTGTGGACAAGAGAGTGGATGTGATTGACACCTATACCCACACATCTTTGTGTGCTTTGTGGGGGGCAAGCTGAGACACTGCAGACAGGAATTTGTTTACATTTGGAAGCAGGGTAAATGCAGTGGGTGCTGGGGACCTGCTGGAAAACTAGGGATTCCTGGCACTGCTGTTGATCTGTTATATTGTTTACTTGACCTTCTGCTTCCCTGCACTGTCACTCATTGTCTTGCCTGTTTAGACTGTAAACCTTTCAGAAAAGAGATTATTCCTAGCCCAGAGGATCATTGGTATTATTTGAATCTCTAGATGCTTCTGTGATAATAATAGTAAAGAAGATAGAAAAGCTGTTTTAAATACATGATGGTGTATACTTGTGAGAGACAAGGTATGGAAACACCAGAAGAAAACCAAGTAACATAATTTACCTGTATATTCAAAAAAATTAAGGTGTAGAAATGGAGAGGTCAACATAAAATGCCATAATAATTTTCAACAACAAAAGGTTTCCAGAAGCAGGGATCTGCCAGGCCACGAAGCAGAAACGATGCTATTCCGTGTTTCTTGGTGAGCTGCAGGCCAGGTGATCAATAGAGTCCAAATTTGCAGCAAGCAATTCCCAGTTGAGAAGACCACAGGTGATAAAGGGGAATGTTGAAGTTATGTAACCAGCCAAATAAATAAGAAGCCAGCAGCAGCTGAAAGTTACCTGAAGGGATGTTCCAGGGTAGTGAATGATTAAAGCTACTACCACTTATTACTGTTTGCAATCCTATAGGTAACAAATAACCTGTAAACCTGGATTATTACAAATTCAAGTTGCATTGAGTAAGAACTATGTCGTATATAACCCATACATAACAGGTATAAACCTGTATGCTGCAAAACATGAAGCATAGCTGCTGGTCCCCCACCACGAGGAGTTAGGAGATTTACTCTGGACGTGTTTTGTCATAAATGTCTATTGCAAAGAGAGGCCATATTTCTCCGAGCCAAGAAACAATTTTGGTAGCCCTCCCAGTGCATACATTACCTAGTTATACAACCCACCTTGGCTTCCAGGGCATAAGAAAAGTGACTTCTGTATAGCTTCAAAAAAGACACTTCATTTCTTCCTTCACTTATCTAGCTATTTGATTCTGCTCCATTCAGAACATCCTTTTTAAGACAATTCACTTGTTCTTCCCAATCAGCACTTCAGTCCGGTTCAGAGGCCTCCCAGATCTTTTTTGTTCAGAACACTTCAGCTCCTCAGAATTCTGAAGTCAGCATTTTTTGTCTTCCTTTTCTTGACAGAAAACATAGTCACTTCAGAGCTGATTAACATTTTTGTCACAGAAATGTTTTCCCATCAGACAACATGATTTCACCTAAATTGAAATTTGCAAGGATAAAATGTCATTTCTGACAAAAAAAAAAAAAAAAAAAAAAAAAAAAAAAAAAAAAAAAAAAAAAAAAAAAAAAAAAAAAAAAAAAAAAAAAAAGGTTTTCCAGCTGGGAGAAGCATAACAAAATATTTTGTTTGGGGTTGACATTTCAACATAAAATTTCTTGGTTTTTTTTTCAATATGTTGATCCAAAATTAAAAATGCCGTAACAGAATGACATGTTGGATCATCCTGTTTTGATATAAAATGTCTAGATCTTAACATTTATACTTTTCCACGGAATTTTGACTTTCCATTCAAGTTTGAAATGAAGAATTATTTTGAAATTCCCCGTGGGAGGAAAATTCCATTTCCTCCCCTGCCCTCACATTAGGAGGAGAGACTGTTCTGAAACCAGAGGAGTAGGTAGGAGAGTCAGGCAGTTTTGCATCCTGTGTTGTATGTCATAGCTTAGCTGCATAAATTTGGCCAAACTGCTTCACTTCTTAAGAAGTTGGGTGGCTTGTGGAGTTTTTTGTTAAAATGGGGCAGAATGCTTTTCTGTGTCCCCAGCAACCCTTTGGAAAACCATCAAATCCAGTTTATAAATTAGGAATAACAGTACTTGCCTGTGTCACAGGACAGGATGTGAGTCTTAATTGTTGTTTATTGAATTCTCTCAGATTCTTGAAAGATGCTGTAGAAATCTAAAATCATATTTACTGAAATGAGTTATTCAGGTGACTTACAAGCGCTGAGCAAACTTGGCTGTTATTTTTAAACAAGTATGAATTATTTGTTTTGAACAGTACCTCTAATCCTCTCTGCTAGGGTCTGAACTCTCCTCTTTTCCTTGCTCCACATTTTTATGCAGAGATATAAAGCAGCATTTCACAGTAAGCTGAATAGTGATACTAATTACAAGGAGAGTTTCTTCTGCTATTGACAATGCACAGAGGTCCATGAGGAGTCTCCATGCTGCTTTTCACTTCCAGCCAGATAATCATACCTCTCTCCCTTTCTTGTTTTTTCTGTTTTTGACATCATCTCTAACTCATACACATAGACACAGAGTGGCAAAAGTTATGGGATCAGGAGGATAGAAAATGCTGCAAACTATAGTGGATATTGTAAGTTTTCAACCCTTTCTGGGTTGTCATCTGGATTCCATCACTCATGGGACAAGCAGCTCTGTTCTGCAGCACCTGCCATTTAGCCACACCACCAAATATTCCCCCTCTCAAGAGATCTCTAACTCTCCCACCCAAAAATGAACCTCTTGTCTTTCACATCCCCAGCTCTTTTAGGCTGCTGTTTGTCAGGTAAGCTTCAGTCTGCCTGGTGTTTAATCTGTTTATTGCTTTGTCTGATCCTCACCATCTGCATCCTTATTTTCTATATTCTCCTGAGACTATGAGTTTCTTTACTTCCAGGCCCAGAAGGACAAAAGTGTGTTTTTTCTTGCACCTTGGGCTGCAGGAACTGTTGGAAAACATCATGCAAGAGCAATTGTGCCAACATACCCATGATTATGTAGACACAGGCAAAAGAGAGCTTTTCCCCAGAGGGCTTTCAGCTCTTTACCAAATTAAATTCACATGAAAGAAGGCACGAGTCTTTCTGTTTGATTTTTTGTTTCACTGTGTTTCCTTTCTTGCTAGTGCCATGGTCTCCATACACAGGCTTAAGTTAGTACTCAAACCCCACACTACTCACTAACTGGTATTATTTAACAGCTTTCTAAAACAGAACACTGCCCTTGGTAGGTGCTCTTTGCTTTTCTGGTGAGTGTTGACACAGGAACCACCACCCTTGATCACAGTTGCACCTCAGTCACGGCTGTTGTTGCACAAAGTGTTGCACAAAGGCAGGTTTACACACACAGTGGTTTCTGAGCAGAGTCTGTGGCTGAGCACATACATCAGCTCCAGCAAATCTAGGAGTGAATAAAAAACACAGAGAGAGGGGGAAAGGGAAAACTTCCTCTCTCTGGGGGCCAGCCAGGAAGGGTAGAAGTGAGGTCCCAGACTCTCATAGTGGGTGCAAGGCCATGAGAGCAAAACTCCAAGAGTAACAGTATGAGAACATTGAAGAAGAAAAAAAAAGAGAGAGAGAATAGCAGTATGGGAACAATAGAGGGAAAATGCTGCCACTGACACTTTGGGAAAGTGCTGACTCAGCAGCTTATGTGAAGGGTTATAGGGTTGTGAATAGGAGGCCGTTGGCATTACTAGGGCTAAAGCTCTAATGTACCTGAGGCCCTCTGTAGCACTGCTTTGTTTTCCCATCCTCCTGCTGCCAAGTCTATAATCCATCTTTTCTGATTTCCTGGTTGGGGAATCTCCAAGTAAGGAGGGCAAGGTGAAGCATTCCTGTAAATCTGATGTCTGGGCAGTTTCAGCCTTCTGATAAGGGCTTCAGTTTGGCTGTACAAAAGAAAAAAAAAACCCTCCCAAAAAAACCCCCCAAACCCAACATAGTTACCTCTGCTAGAAAACAGTGCATTCCAGATTTGTCCAAGTGCCATAACCAGTAGCCACAGGCATTTCTAAAGCACCAGTGAGTGCATCCCACTACATCGTGAATAATCACTGCCAGGAACATGGAATCTGGGCAGCTATTCATTTCTCCATTCCACTTCCATGGGTTAGTCCCTCCCTGAAGTGTTCACAAGGAAAGTGTCTCTATTATACATTTCATGGGGACATGGAGTAAAAATCTGTAGCCAGGATTTTCAAAGGAAACTAAGTGGATTAGGTACTCAACCACCCTAGAATTTCAGTGGCTTAGTCACTTTTAACAACTCAAGATAAAACTATTGAGGAACAACTGGTAGATTCATTATAAGACTAATATTTAATATGATTCATTCTTATTTATATTCTTGTCTTGGAGTCTACCAGTCCCAAGAACTGAATTCCCTGCCCTAGTTCCCTCTCTGTCTTTCCATACTACCTTCTTAGTGTCTGATCACATTTGTCTCCTCGTGCTTGGTGTCATCTCTCCAGTGACTAATTTTCTCTGGCTCTCCTCGGGCACCCTCACCTTTACTTGGGAAGGCCAGGAATGTCTGTCTGCACGTGGCACCCAGGGCTCTTGCCCCGAGCACTTCCTTTGCACTGTAACATCTTCGTTTCCCCATCAAGAAGCATAATATCCTCCTGGCGAGAAAAGCAAACCGGGTAAACAGGCACAGTAATTAGATCTGATGCCCAGGCTCTGGAGAGGAAATTGGGAGATAAATTAAAAGTTGGTCCCACTGGAAGGTTCCCCAATGGATATTGATCAGCCTCAGGTGAACTAGAAACAGTCCAAGGAGAATTTATTGATTAGAAGCTGACAACCAATTGTTTCTTCCTCTCTCTGTTTCGAGGTTGTAGTTTTTGTTTGCCTGCTTCTCTGATAGAGGCCGCAGGTAAATTCCTTTAACTGTACTCCTTTGTCTATGTCCAAGGGGCAGCAGAGTGGAAGCACAAAGGCTGGCAAAGCTCATTAAAGTCAGGAGCACAGAAATGGAGTGCAGGTCTTGCCATTGCTTTCCCCAGAGATGCTCAGGGTTGTTCTCTATTCCCTTTTGAGACTCTGACCTCTTGTCCTTCAGATTACACAGTTGGTTAGCTGAAACCTTTGCTCTTGGGTTTCTAACTCTCTGGCACAGACAGTGCTCCCATGAAAAACACACGTATCCCTGTCGAGGAGAGGACAGAGGCAAAGAGGCACAGATAACCCTCAGAGGCATTTATCTGCCTTGTCAGCAGATCTAGCCAAGAATTCAGGAGAAAGGGTATTTTTCCCTGACTGCAGGAGCCACCTGTGGTTTCAGAGTTATCAGTTTGCCTCTCACCATTGTTTCAACAGTTTACTACTGCTAATAGATTTCAATACCACTGAAACCTAAAGGAATTAGGGACCCAATTCGGAATATGATCCTGCTCAGGGGAACACAGAAACACTCCTGCATGTAGGGACATACTCTTCTATGAACATCTTAAAAACTGCAAAGTAGGCTTTGAGTCTTAGGCAATGCCAAATGCAAAGTTAGCACACACAGGCTTGAGTCTTCTCCTGGGCATGCAATAAGATCTTCAACTGCCTCTCCTCATACTGCTTTTTACTCAGCAGTTCTGTCTCAGGACGGTGCACGGAATAGATGGAGCTTTATGAATAAGCAGCTAGTCAATATTTTATTTCCTCCTCATTGTCTGGTGTATGGCTCCAGGCTTTATTTGCTGGACACAATTCAAACCCTACTCTGGAGAAAAAATGATTAATCTTCTCCCAGGTTTTTTGTGTGGCACACATCACTATAATGGCTGGCTGGTGTACAGACATTAACTAACTTAGTGCCACATCTCTGGCTGATGAGGGTGTACTGTTGTATTAGGCTCCTGTTTGGGACACTGAGGCAGAGACATTGCAGTAGGGAGTTTTGAAGGACTTCATAAAACAGCTCCCATCTTCCTGTGCTGTAGACAGGTATGTTGAAGATGTCCTATAAATCACAGCCCAGGCCTCAAATCAGGAATCAAGAAAACAGGGCATCCTCAGTGAGTGACCTTTCATGGTACTTGGCTTAAGTGTCTTGCTTAAACCAAAACATTTGTACAAATGACATTTATACTAGCAGGCAGGAGAAAATCTATCCCTCTAGACATTCAGCTACATTAATCTTGAGACCCACCTCTTCTTTCCTCTCAGTTCCTTGCCTCATTTACTGTACACTTTACCATCCTGGCAATAAATGAGCAGAAATCCTAAAGACAACGTCCTCTTTCAGTACAGCCTCCTGTTCTGCTGAAGAATAGGTCTGCCTTGTGCAATATGTCAGTCTTCAGTCAGCAAATAGCATGTGATAGGATAAGAAAGAACCAGATCACCAGAAATATGTTCAAAGGAACTGGATTTACTAGGTCTTCATGTTAAATTTGTACCTGCTATTTCCTATCTTCTAAATACATGACTTACCAGTATCAGCATTTTTTTCAGTGCCTTGCTTCTCTTATGTATGTGTCCGTGCATGGGTTTGAAAAAATAAGCAAATGGAAACTACAGAAATTCCATCATGTGAGTTCAGATTCATTCCTGGGTGATTCATCAGTAACGTGGGAACATTTATACATGTTGTACAGGCCTGTGCTACCCCGGCTGTGGGAGTAACTGATAGAAGAAGTACATAGTTATCTTCCTTGTAGGTCAGCACACAGAGGGGAATGAGGCAAGCATTTTGCATCTGGGTTTTACAGATGCTTGCTAACAACGAGAGATAGTGAGACTCTTGAATCCTGGATTATATTGTGGGCTCTGAAAGGGAATTTAAGCTACTGGGCCCAGACGCTTCTGCCTTTTCTCCCCGGCGTGGTCCTGGGTGCCCTCTGCTCTACAGTTTATCTGCATACTCTATCTCCTCTAACTTTGCTCAGCTCATACCCTTAGGAGGTGTGAATGCAAACCCAGACAATACAAGGTTGCTACTGAAATGTCAAAATTCTGTAACAGCTTTACAGCTTAACATAAGAGATATGATTTTTTTTTTCCTGTGGCTTATTGGTGTAGGAAAAGGTGCATTGTATAGATGGCATAACACTGACTGATATTTGTTGCCAAATTTGAACTAAAACCAGTAAATAAACTACTTTCCCCTTTTTCTCGTCTCTTAAAATTAAATCTGCAGAACTCCAGGAAGATTTTTCCTAGATTTATCTCCAATGGGTTAGTAGCCGCTAGGCCAAGATGCTTCCCCATGTGATTTATATGTCTTTTCACTGGTCCTAGGAGTTAATGCTTCCCCCCTAGGTGTTGGCCATTTGTAGCACAGCTTGAAAGAATGAAATAGTGTTTTAAACTCTCCCTTTCCATCTCAAAGTTGGGCTTTCAACTTTAAAAATTGATTCACTTTGGGTGAAAGGTCCTGGCTTGAAGGGTTCTGGGGAATGAGGTTCTTTATTAAGTGACAGAACTTGTGCATCATGGACAGGATCAGGAGACACTTCCCAATCACCATCTCTCCTTCCAACGTGACTTGCTCCTGAACTAGAGCTATCTGCTGTAGGGGTGAACTGATGGGAGTATTTTAAAGGTCTGGTCAGTGCCTTCCTCTGATATGGACCCTTTTCTAGGAAGATCTAGATGGGGATTGCTGGCACATTGCAGACAGACCATTCTGCCATTTGGAAAAGTTGAGTTGAGGTCACATGGATCCTGGGTTAAATGGGTTTACACCCCACCTCCAGCCATTTGGCAGATTGATTCTCTTAGGAATTTGTTTTGCAGCTTGACAAAATAAAAAACTTGATGAAATGCAATTTTAAAATATATGTATTTGGTAAATTAATGAACTAGCGCTGACTAAATGAAATTATCAAGAGCAATCAAAACTCAGAAGAGAAATCTTTTCAGGTGATTATAACGAGCTTCTCACATCCCATGGACAGAAAGTTATCTGTGAAATCAGTGTTTCATAGCAGAAAGGTTCACTTTTAGCATCTATAATAAGAAAACACCCTATAAAAGAGAGTATGTAAGAAAATCCAGAGTGTTCAGATCCATTTCACTGGTTTCAAACTTGTTGATTTCAGATTAATATTAGAAGAACAGGATCAGACATGTTTTATTGATGTCCTCATGTTCCTTTTGCAGTTACAAGGCTCTGCTCCCATGGGTTCAGCTTACCTGCAGCAATATATTATCCAGTGGAGAGCTTCCCATCCTGTGTGCCTTGACAGCAAATAACAGTGAAGAACAGAGACCAGGTGGGAGACATGAATTCTGGGACAACAGAAATAATACCAAAGCTTCCACTGGCTTCAGTAGAGACAAGGTTTCTCTCTGGGAGTTTGGCTTAAGCCAACACGTACTGGCAATTTACTGTAGTAAAGGAATTCATCCCACTGGTGACTTGGGCCTGGGTGAGTCTTAAGGTTGTGCACAGTTTCCTTAAGCTGGGCTTGAACTTCTGGAAACATGGCCTCTGCTTGTGGAAAACAGTGATCTGGGGTGCCTTTCTCATGCAGACTGTGTTTTATCCTTTATTTCTCAAATTTCTTGTGCGAACAGATGCATTTCCTTACAGTGAAAAAGATGTGTCCCCATCTACCCCTGCAGAGAATTCCTAATGTTCTCCATTCTCTTAAAGAGAGGACATGGGTAAGGGCATGTCAGACAAATGGGCTGATCCAAATAATCATGAAATGGCAGCAGAGTTTGGACTTCTCTCCTGATCGTGACCTCATGCTTTCAGCATGTTCAGTGGAAATATGCCTGTGTTTGAATTTCTGCTGTAGAGCTCAGTAAGAACAGAGTGCCAAACTCATCTCTGATGTAAGCCCTGTTTGACTTCAGCAAGTTTACTCCAGGGAGAGATTTGGTTCTGTGTACTTATGTGTACTAAGTGGAAAAGTGAGGGTTTCTGTTAATGCTCTCTGCTATGGTTAGGCTGAAAAAAATGCTATAGCACTGTGTTTCCTGTGAAACAAGGAACCATATTTATGTATCTATATCTCTACAGCTGTCTCTATATCTACTTACTTGTAAAATTAAACTATCGGATAATGAAAGTGGTCTTAGAACCTGAGGTACTTAATATGGAGGCTTTTTACTCATTAACAGCAAGCTTGCATTTGCTTTTGAGGGAGAAGTATGGGCAAAGCTGGGTGTAGATCTGCAGGACTGGAGGAGCAGGAGCAGTTTTGGATTAGGATACTGAGTGCAGGACCTTGGCAGAGCCACAGGGAGATCAAGGCAGGCCCAGCAATGGGATGGTGCAGGCCAGGCCTGTGGAGGGTGGGCAGGAGTCACAGATTCCTGCACTGAACAGTCCCAGGCAAAGTCATCAGATCATTCTCGTCAGAAGAGGCAAACTTAACCCAAGGAGACATTTCAATGCTGAAATGGAAACCACTCATGATTTTTCAAAGAATTACAGGAGAACTGATATCAAAGCTGACACCCAGTTGTAGCCAGGTGGGGTTGGTCTCTTTTCCCTGGCAACTGTCAGTAAGACAAGAGGGCATGGGCTTAAGCTGTGCCAGGGGAGGTTTAGGTTGGATATTAGGAAGAAATTCTTTACAGAGAGGGTAATCAGCCATTGGAATGGGCTGCCCAGGGAAGTGGTGGGTTCTCCGTCCCTGGAGGTTTTTAAGACGAGATTGGATGTGGCATCCCATGGTCTGGGAACCATGGCAGTCGTGGATCAAGGGTTGGACTTGATGATCTCAGAGGTCTTTTCCAACCTGGCTGATTCTGTGATTCTATGATTCTTTTTCTTTGTGATTTAGGAAGACCTCAGGAGTGGAGGGAGGCTGCTGGGGCCAACAGCCTCCCATCAGTGCTCCCTCCTGCAGAGTTTGCCCCCAGCTGTGAGTTGCAGGGGTGTCCCCCAGCACCCTCGGGCATCCTCTCGAGCTGCAGTGCTGTCAGACTGCACAAGCCTCCTCTCTTCAGGGAAGACAAGAGCAGAGATGGGTACAGTTCTGTCTCTTGTTTGAGTTGGTGTGTTCCTACCTCAGTGGGAGCACAGTGCACAAACAAGGGATCCAGTCACTCCCACCAGGGCTCCCCAGGAGTGACAGTGTTATGGCCCTCCTGGGCTGCTCCTCTGCAAAGGCAACCACTAAGGAGAAAGGAAGGAAGGAGGAACATGGATAAGCTTGCTCTCCTCCCTGTAGCATCCTGCAAGTTTGTATAATGACATTTACTAATGCTGCCCACATAGTTCTGTCTCAGAGGAGTCTGGAATAGAGGTTAGACTTTGTAGGTCACCGTTATAAAATCAAAGCCCTGCTTCAAAGCTCTCCACTGGCTGTGATGCAGGGCAAAAAACTTGTACTCTTCTGTGCCTCATTCTGCCCCAGTAATGCCAGCTCTCCTTCAGGAAGGCTTGGATGGCTTAGAGCCATGGCAGTCCTGCAGGAGAACAGCTTATGGGTTTGCTCAGTGGCTGCTCTGAGTGAATCCATAATACCACAGATTAAAGTAGGCTGAGTTCTTACTCAGACTCCCTCTCTGCCCCTCACTGACAGTCTTCCTTGTGCTTCTGTGCTTCCTGGTGAAAACACAAGGTGGCACTGAGTCAGCAGGACCTTGGCTGACAGTTGCCTCTGCATTTCTTTCTATTTATACACAATTACGGCAATTTGCAAGATCTCCCGTGGGGAGGCTGCAATCTCCCATTTCTCCAATCGTCTTGTGAGGGCAGTGCCAGTGACCATCCTGACTCATTTGTTGCAGGAGTTATTGTACAGTCACTTTATGTTATGTACTGACAGTTTTAGTAAGAAGTACAGTGCCAGAGTAACCTGGCAAAGGGACAGTCCCAAGGACTACATTCTTACATCTGTGTCTCTGTGAGAAAAAAATTACAGTTGAGAAAACTAAAGGAAAGAGGAAGTTGTCTCAAGGAATCCAGGGATGACCTGAATGGTGATCTACCATCAGGCCCAGACTCCTCATCACTGACAATATTTCTGCTAGAGAGAGAGAGAGGTCTAAATTGCAAAACCCCATCTCGGCTCCCCACAGGATGGACATGCCTTTCAGTTCTACTCTTTGCTAGCAACAAGCAATTACCAAATGGGAAACAGCAGTAGCATGATTACAGCTGTATGAAAATACAGCTTGCCCAGGCCCTACTGATGGCTTAAAACAGCAGTGTCAAAGCACCAGCTACACAGTGCCCCTTTCCTCTTTGCTGTCCCACTGAAGGTACATGACTGATAACACAGTTAAAACTGGGATTTGCCTTCCTCTAGGATCTGGGCCTGTTAAACAGAGATAAGTGCACTGTTTACAATGGAAGAATGTCTGACACCTAGAGGGGAGAATTGGGCAGCAACCCCTAAGGTTCATTCCTAGACATTTTGTAGTACACCATGGGCAATGAGCTTATTCCCTCAGGAATTTCCTCATGTGGGATGTGGGGATGATAAGCTCTCCTTCCCATGGACAGCAGTGTGATGACAGAGTACTGGGTAATACAAAGTTCTAATAGATGTGCCATGCAAATAGATGAGATTTGTACTGCCACTGCATTTGGGCTGTTTGATTGAAAGGGTTTGTTTGCCTTCCTGCAGGGTGAATGTCATTTTGTGTGACAAAGCTTGTGCAATATGTTACAGAGAAGACATGCCCTCATACAGAAATTTCCCTGATTCTTTTTTTGGCATCACTGAGGTGATAGGACTAAAGCACAATAAATTTTTTGACTGGAAGGTGCTATGAACATATAAAAAATCTTTAATTTACCTTTCACTTATTATAGTACTGCCCAGCCAAAAATCCTGTTCTGTTTTCCCTTATACAAGGCACAACAGCAGTGACAAAAACAACTGTGTTATTTGTGGATCATCTCTCCAAGCCCTGTTTGCCCTGGCCTCAGGCAAGTCTCTCTGGGTTCAGGGATGTGTTTCCATCCTGTCCATTCCCACTGCCTGTGCTTCCCCACCTTGTTCCTTGGCTCTGTGGAGATCCTTTCCCGATCCTCTGCCCACAGAACAGTTTATTTAACCTTGAAGTTCCCTTATCAGCTGCATCACCCTGCTGTAGCTGCAAGACCTAAATTGTTTTCCACCGTCCGTGAGCTGAATGGGGCCAGGCCTTCAGAGAGCACAGGCTTGGAAACACTTTAAATTAGGCAGTCTGAGATGGAAATGCTGTGGGTAACAAGGAAAACCAAACAAACCCCATCCTTCTCCCAAGGCCCTCGGCTCCTTAAAAGCCTGGTGGCTCTGTGGGGGCCCCAGCCCGTTTCTCAGGAGAGTTGTGCACAGCACATGACTCTTAATTAAATACATATTTCTGTGCAATGTGGAGTGAGAGGAGGCTGGTACCAGAGCAGACCAGCAAGTTGCTCCTCTGTCCAAGCTGTGCCCTGCAAATAGGTGAAATACATAATGCCATTGCATTTGGGCTGTTTGATTGAAAGGGTTTGTTTGCTTGCCTGCAGGGTGAATGTCATTTTGTGTGACAAAGCTTGTGCAATATGTTAGAGAGAAGACATGCCCTCAAACAAGAGCACATACCTGTTCCTTCAAGGGGAACTGTGTTCCTTTAGTCTCACTTGCACTGCAGTCTTGTGTAGTAATTAAATGATTCGGGTCCCCTGGGACTGCAGACTGAATGCAAAGACAGATTATGTCTTTTATGTCTTTGGTTATCTTTTTTTTTGCACTTGGATGGCGAGTTTCCATTCATTTTGCAAGTGGTTTTTCAGCACAGGTGTGATTTTGGTGTCTGTTATCACCAAGTTTGACACGGCCCATAAGAAACCAGGAGGAATTATGTGAGGAGAGTTTACCTGGCTGCACAAATGTTCTTGGACATCAGAAGGAGCTGCCTTCCATCCTCCCACGTGTTTATTCGGTGAAAAAAAAAAAATATAATTAAAAGTGGAACATATTCATTCTTTACAGCACAGGAGATCCATTAAAGGACTGGTGGCAGAACTCTGCTGATGGGAGCTCCCCTGCACAATGTTCTGAGCACAGTGTTGTCACTACAGTTACAGGGTATGGAATGATGTGGAGCTGACACCAGTCTCTCCAATGGAGGGCATGTGGCTTAAAATGTCAGGAGCAGAGTTGGAAGATGATGACTTTATTGGTTCTGTGGCTCAACCAAAACCCACTAAAATCGGAATTCTGTATTTGGTTGAGCCAAACACTGTTCTTTAGTTTTCAATTTACTTGTCCATTTCTCCTGGGCTGGTTTTTTTTACCCTTTATTTTTTACTTCAAATCAATTTCTTAAGCAAAAAATATTTTAAAGCAATAAGGAAACGTTTTATACAAAAATGAACTGTTTTGACATTTTGAAAACTCTCCCCTGATTTTCTGCAAATACTGCACAGCAAATTCGGTGCAGTCTCATCAACAGCTTTATTCTCATAATCTCCTGCTAAAATACTATTTTGTGCAAACTTACTGTCTGATGGGAAAAATACTGACATATTTCTTCTGGAAAGGCAGAAATGAGGACTGTTAGTAAGGACTTCAGACACCTTGGCCCATTTTCCTCTCTGCCACTGGCATTTTGTGTGGTCCTAGAAGGTCACAGCACTTCTCTGCTTGTTTCCTCTTTCTCTGGATGACAAGTTCTCAGTCAAGTAATGCTACTCAGTGTGTATCCATCCAGCACAGACTAGTGTGGGGAACTGATGCTGATTGTGATTCTGGGTGTTATTTTGATAATAATTTCTATTACAAGTTCTGTTCATGCAGTGAACAGGTTGTGGTGTGTGGTTCCAGGTCAAGGTAATGGATTTCACTTTACAAACATAACAGAACTTCATCTGCACAAAATCCTAATTGCATCCTTTGCCTTTACTTTAAGCAAGCAAAGCAAATTACAACCAGAGCAAATACTATATATATTTAGATATTTCAAATACATCCCCATTTTAAGCCAAATGCTGGGAAGCTTTTGTTCCTCTTCTTTTATTGCTGTGTCTCATAGTACATAAAGGAGACCAGGATGGGCATCCCACCTTCAAACCCAGCCCAGTCCAGCCTGCCCCATCCTGCCCCTGGGGGTAGCCAGGCAGTTTGGATTCCTGGTTTTGCTCTAAAAGCACAGAAATCTTTCCCAAGGATCTGTAAGCACGGGATAATGTCAACCCTATTTCACACAGTGCCTTGAACCCAGAGAAAAGTGGTTTGAAGAAGATTGTGCTGTGAAGCAGAGTCAGAACCAGACTCCTGGACCCAGTTTGCTGTTGCACAGCTGCCCTTCACTGACAGCAACATGAGTCAGAAAGTGCCTGTGCATATGGTTCCTAAAATAACTAGTAATCAGCAAAATTCACAGCCCTTTTACTCAGTCGCTTCTCTTGAAAGAGTCTTGTTAGGCCAAATGTCTTTTTTTCCCTCCGTCATACAAGTGCTGCTCCATTGAAGATAATGGATTTGTTTGGGTGTATCAGAGAACAAGATAACCATTGTGGTGTTCAGGAGGCATTTTATCCGTGTAAGGATTTGGCCAATTACTATTATTTAGTTACAGGCATGTTGCTGTTTTGCTAACTGCAAAAGAAAGAAAATCTTTTCCATTAGATCTAATCAACACAAGAAGCTCCTTTCAAAGAGAGGTGAGAGGACAATCAATTTCAAGCTGGAAATGCAGTGTGGGAACCTTTGGATAGTTCTTTATGCAGCCCCACCATGCCAAGCCATGAAACTTGAGCCAGCTCTGCATAAGCCACTTTTACAGAGGAGAAGCAGTGCAGCTCTGGTAGTTCCACTGAGACTCACAGCCCTGCTGAGATGTTCTGTTTGGCCCAGGTAGACCATAACCTTTTTTTCCTCTGCCACATCCCAGCAGACCTACAATCTTGGTATTTTCATCTTTTTTTTATTCCTCTTGCTCACTAAACTTAAGAGTTTTGTTGATGTTGTTTGAAAAGCACAGTCATGTGACTAAACTGACCAACTATAAATTTATTAAATAAGCTGTAAACCTGGGTGATTTTAAAACATTGCTCTTAAGGTTCATGAGAACTTTTTCCATTTATAGAAGGAAACCAAATGAAGCATATAAGTTGTACCACAGTGTGCATAAAGCAGAAAGAATTTGGCATCAGCCAAGCCTATCTGGGACCATTCCTTTACCATGTACAAGCTGTTGAATCATGAAGTTGCTGCTTTGTCATCCTGCCCGTGCCTTGACCTCTTGATTTAATCTGGGAGTTGTTTAGGGAGCTTTCTATCTAATGTTCTCAAAAGATGGCAGGGTAAGTTTGCCTTCTATCCAGCATTTGTACAGCTCTGAGTAAATTGCTCCTGCTCCAGCACTTCACCTGTGCTCCCACTTTGCTCTGAGCATCACATCCATCATCCATTAGCTTGACTTGCTGTATCATGACTCTGTTGCTGTGGTTATACAGAGATTTACAGAGAGATACAGCAGTGGTGACATGGAGGGTATCAGACACCCAAGGAGCAACCATTCCCAAATTGCCATATCCTAGTTCAGTCTCTGACCTCAGGAACAATGCTGCCTCAGGTAGGTCAACTTACAGACAGGTCCTTAGCTTCTGTTTCCAGAGAGATCACTATATGACCTTCCAGAACCTTTGCTTTTGACTTGTTAATATAGTACTAATTGTTTGCCTTTTTTGGTTTCTTTTGGTATGTTTTTAGTCTTTATCTACTGTGCTTTTAGAAAAAGTGTCAGAGAAAACGCTGGAGAAAAGATCATCTCTGATGTTTACTGATAAAAATGTAATCTTTCTTACTTTGATTTCTTTCTTTAAACGGTTGTTCTGGGCTAGGGACAGCAGACATGCTTTTAATCTATTTGTTTGAGCAGGTGGTCAGCCAGAACACAGAACCACCTGGTGCACAGGGCTAACCTTAACACAGCCCTCAGGTGCTGGTGTTTGGCATGGCAGGAACTCAACTGCAGGAGTGTCTCACCTGCCCCCTTCCCATAAGGGGCAGAAGTTACATGGGGAGCTTTGCCTCAGCACCACTGGCAGTCCCATTTCCTCCCTGAGGCCTCCAGCTGAGCCCAGTGGTGATTCCCAAGCTTGTGAGCACGGCATGGTGAGAAGGGCAGCCTGCAACAGTGGCTTCTGCCCAGAGCATCCACCCACATTCCCAGGAGACCAGGCTCCATCATCTGCTAGTCAAACTTCCTGACTACTAGCTCCATGTTTTCCCCTCTGCTGCCCTTCACATGTGAGAGGTCCTTCCTGTAGGCATTCAGAAAGCCATGTCATTATTCTCCCTTGTTCCCCACCTTACAACTCTTTTACTTCCTGCGAGGTGATGCAGTGCTGACACCTTTGCCTGCCTTGCTAACAAATGCTTTACCCCACCACCATGTCATTAGCTGGCTTTTGTCTTTCATCTTTAGACTACAAGTTTTTGGGGGCAGGCCATGGTGTCTCACTTGGTAGAGGGCAGTGGGGTCTATGCTTACTGTTGCTGTAAACCATGTGTGATATTTAAGCAGACCACGCTAATCTTTTTAGCGCAGTCCTCCGACTGGTCTGGTCCACCTGAGTCATAAAAGCTATGAGCTGCCTCACAAAACAAGCAGAAGACCTAATATTTGAGGAATGCAAACCACATGTGCATGAGCCCAGGGAGCATGGGCATTGCTAGCAGGGAAGGGGTTAATCCAGTCTTTTTTTTTCCCCTGCAGTCCCTGCCGGGTGGATGAAAATGAATCACATTTCATTCTGCTCTCAGTCAGCCGAGATTGCTCTATAATTTTGTTTTTAGTCATTCGTGACTGAGACCTTCCCTGGCAAATTTAGTCACTGAATGTTTTTGCTGTTTAGCCCCAGTCGTTTGAAATCTCGGGGGAAAGTGGGTTTCATATTGCGACAGCTGAGAGATGAGCAAGGGGAAAGCTGATGGATGTTGATAGTTCAGGCTGATGATATTCAGCATCCTTTCCATATCCCACATAGCTGGGCAGAGATACTCAATTCATTTATTCATGATCATATACAAAGCATTTTAGTCTTCAACATCATAATAGCTTGTGACCTTAAAGAGACACAGTCAAGTACTTTTTGGGCCAGAATTTAACCTACTGTAGAAATTGCTATCTGCTGAAAGTGATAGCTAATAATAGCTGCAGCCATTGCCATTCTTCCTGCCATCTCTCCATGCATTACTAGTGAAATTAATTTCATGACCATTAGAAGAGATAGAAGTGTATTATTTTCCCTTGAACAAGGAGAAACTGAGGCACAAAAGTTAAAACACCAGCCACAGACACAATCAAGGACAAAATTACACATAAGATTGAGGTCTTCTGTTCCTGTTAAGAATAGTCAAACAATGTCTTACACATGCTAAACAGTTAATTTGTGTCATCAGTCCAGGCTTAGCTCTTGAAGGAACATTTCAGAAAGAATTTGAGAAAGAATAAAAACATAATTCCTAAAATGCAAAAGCTCCCTTTGTTGTTTGTGCTTTAGCAGCACTAGCAAAGAACTATTCCCACTGTTTCCAGTGGTTTTGCAACGGCATTGACAACGTTTCCAAGGCCCAAACAGGAAACCAGATAAAACTGAGACATGGAAGTATTCCTGCTCCGTTCAGAGAAAGGTGGATGAGCTCGGAAGGCAGAGGGGGAAGGCAGAGACACGTGCATCTACCCCTGAGCTTTTGCGTGCAGGACACAATGGCAATCAGTCTGATGAGAGACATTTTGTTCCCCATTTTCCAAGAGGAAGGTGCGAGCGCCGCAGAGTCATGCAGCCCCTCTAAATGGAGTCCTGGTTCACTTGTCATGATCAGGAAATAAGTCTGTAGCAGGATTGCAAAGGGCTGTGGCACAGCTGAGACGTCCAGTCGTGTTAGTATGGTGAGACCCTATGGTTTCTGTGGAATGGTGCTGGCTGTTGACAATAGGGGCTGATGGAGAAGGCATTTCCATGAAGTTAATGGCAGTCTGGTGGAGGGTAGGGCCTGAGGCCATTATTACCATTGTAAGTTCTGGAAATATAAAAATGCAGAGAGAAAAAATAAAGAAAATTGCCTTTTTATATATCAGAGAGTTTAAAGTTGAGCTGGCTGTTGCCATGGCTACAATATTCAGTTTGCAGTCTTTAGTTATTTAAGACCAGGGGCTCGATCTTGCTGAATCAGTGAACTCAATGGAAACATGTCACCCAGCCTCAGCAGGGGAAGAATGAAACCACGGTAGGGCAGCAGGAAAGGAGAGGCCATTCCCATCCCATTAGAGATCACATCCCCTGTGCCCAAGGAGGCTTTCTGAGGTGCAGGAGCAGTGCCTCTGTGAGGAGATGGGAATGGATACAGGCCACTGCAAACTCCTCAGTTCACAGGCCAGGATGCTCCACACTGGCTCTCAGTTCCTCAGAGCACAGCATGGGCATCTTTGGAATGGAAACGACTGGGAGTAGGGCTGATAACCCCTGTTTGTAAGCTCCAGCAACTACCTAAATATATGCACTGTAGTAATAATTTTTAAGATCAAGACTTCTTGAAAGGAGACAGCTTTTCACTGGCAGTTAAGCATGTCTCAGATCATGGAATTGGCAAGGTTGGAAAAGACCTCTATGATCCCTGAAATGTTCACCTTATTCCCAGAATGGGCTTTTCATGGTTCATCTAGCAATGACATAGTTTGTGTTCATGATGGAAAACGGAAGTTTTCCCAGGGTGGATGTTCAAATTCCTGTTAAAATGGATTAGAATCCCTTAAAGATCGCTGTCTACTTGGATTAAACTGTGAAGTCAGATGAGACCGTGGAAGAGTATTGAGAAAATGCAACCAGCAGGGATTTTTTTCCCATCTTTACTTCTCTTCCAGGGGATTCCCAGGAGGACATGCTACCAAACAACATTTTGTGTTGTAAAGTACTGTCTTAATAAAAAAGGGTCCCAACTCTGTGCCTTGATGCCATTCTTCTGTCTCTACCCTTGCCAGAGAAGAACCAGAAGGATTTCACAATCTTTAGAGAAAGAAACAAGAAAAGTACAAAATCAAATTCTCCAGGTCAGAGACAGCACAGTGTGCATGTCCTCTGTAGCAGTGCCCCAGTGTCACAAAGTGGCTGCTTTTCTGTACAGAAAACAAGCATGTTTTATAGGCTTAGGTGCCACACTGAGAAACACAAATGCCTTATAGTTGCAGAACTGACTACCACATCAGAATCTGAGGTGAAAATGTATGGATATGATTCTCTGAGCTGTGCCTGTCTCCTAAAGTGTATCTGTCGGTCTGTCTGTATAAACATATTATCTCAGAAATGAACACAGTAGCTTTGTATTTACTGTAAAGATGCCACGTCCCAAAGCTGCACTGCAATGCCCAGGGTTTGTCTGTGGATCCCTGTCCCCCACATTCATCCTGCAGGCTCATCCTAGGGATATTCAAATGGTTCCCTACATCTGTAGGTTGGCTGTTTCCCTGCCTTTCTGATATATTATGTGCCTTCCTTATTGCCTCGAGAATAATGGTGGTCCTGTGTCCCTTTTGAGCCATCTGGTTTGGATGTGCCGTGGTCTCTGGCTTTTCCTCCTCACCAGACGAGAGGTAGAGCACTCCCCAGATCAGCCTCAGAGCTTCTGCCACCCCCAAGTGAGACTAGATAAGAGTGCCCCATATTGAGACAGAGGCAGGAGAGTTTTATCAGGCAGGAACATGAACCAAATGAAAGCTTTGGGATTTTGCTTCAAAAGGAAGATGCCATTAGCAGCCCCCTTTGTGTTTGGCTGCATGGGTGGGCAGGCATTTTATTAATGTCCTGAGCAAGCAGAGGGAACAGCTGCCTGTATGTGGTTAGTAAACAGCAGAGAGACTACATTAGTGTGAAAATAAAGGACTCAGGAGGGAAAAGGAGGTTTTCCAGAAAAGTTAAACACACCTAGACAACCAAGATCCTGTCTCCTCAGAGAGCTACACCAGTGTCATCAAAAACTCTGGAAGATGAGGAGGGAGAGGTCTCCCCAAGAGCTAGACACATCCTATTCACCACCAGCATCACTCCATGCTTCCTCCCAGCTCCTCTCCCAACTACAGAGCCCTTACACACCTCTGGCCTCTTTCCAAGCTGTGCCAAGTCCTCCCTTTGTGATAAAAACAAACACATCTCAGTTTCCAGTTTAGAGCTGAAAGGCAGACTCGGGTTACAAGCACAGCACCCCCCACCCTGTGGAAGAACAGGGGGTTGCTCACACTTTCTTCCTCCTCCCATGAGGGTGCTTTTCCAGGCTGTGTTAGCAGCACTTCCCAGCATTTCTGTAACATTCTTTCTGTCTGCTTTCCAGCGATGTAGGACCCCTTTGGAGAAATAAGCGTGCTAGGAAGCAGGAAAGGGATGATTTCCTCATTCATTAAATCAAACCAACTTGTATTGGGAAATACTGAAGATGGATGATGCAATTGAACTTCCTTTTATAAATGAGTTATTTTTTGTTGACTGTTGCTGCCATTGTGTGTGAATCTTAAGACTTAAAAATTGTGAGATAATACTGGTTAGGCCTACGTGTGTTAGAGAGAAAGGCTGTTGAGAGTCCCTAGAAGTGGTCTTTTTCCTTTGTCACCTAGAAGCTTTCTAGCAGGGAAGAGAAGTTTCAGTACTGATCACTCTGCTGCGTGGACTGATGTTTGCTGGAGGTTCAGCTGTTTTGTGGGTCACAAGCACGGGCACAGCCATCCCTTCATCACCACTGTTTGCACTGTGTAAATCTGGATTTGATATTCCAAGGTCACCTCCAAACTCACCACGGAGCAGGACGAGGCCTGGGATATCGGCCCAATTTCCTGTCCCTAATGTGTGACTTAATACACCACCTCAGTATATCTGTAATATCTACACAGGAATGTTACACAATTTACATGTTGATAGGTAGTTACTTTTCTCCTTATGTCACAAATCTGAATTTCCTTTTCCTCTCTCTCTCACCCTTCTTCCCTCCTTCCTTTTCTTTCCCTGAGCTGTCAGCACTAATGAACACAGAAACATCTTTATTTAACCCCTCGCAACATCTTCTGCATCTGAAATCCCTGGTAATGGCTTATGGGGAACCTTCCATTGATTGGGTTAATAGAGAACAAAATTGCCTCATAACTGTATTTCTCTTTGATTTTAAAATTGTGTCCCCTATCCCCAAGAGTTGTTGGAAGGAGTTGTTAACCCTTTCATTATTCTAGTCCTGATGGGGCTCCCATTGCCTTCTCTGGATGCTACCCAGTTTGGAGCTGGGGAAGTTGGATGGAAATTAGTACAATCCCAAAACATAATATGGGGTATTTCTGTGATGATAATGAAAATCATCTGAATAGAAGTAGTATCATGAAGGAAACTGTGCATACACTGTAAATGTTACTGAGAGAGGGTGAGAGTGTGGATTACTGTGTTCCTGTATTCAGCCCCTCATATAAAGAACTCAGCCCCTTTTCTGTCACTCATATTCTTCACCTGTGCTAAGGGAAATGGAGACCATTGTCTTCTTATGACTTCTCTATTACCTAGGTTTTGTCAAAATGCTAGAGAAATGGAAAATGTTGCCTGGCTCTGCTGCCACCCTTTGGAATTACACTTTCCTCTGTGCATGGTTCATGCAGCATTTGTGTGGATATAAAGGTGTTTGTGAAGTGCACAGAGAGGGTTTCCTTATGTCTCTGTACTGCCTGAGGCCATTGCAACAGTGGATGAATACAGACTTATCCTGGCCACCAAAACAAACTGCCAAAGAGCAATTCAGCTGGGAAAATAGTCTGCAGCACGTGTGCGGGTTTTATAAATCTTCGAGATCTCCTTCCTCTCTCTAATGGCATTACTGCCCTCATTTCTGGTCTTTAACAACCTGTCACAATGGGAGATGATAACAGTGACATATTTTCATATAATAAACATATGTGCTTTCCCCCTAAAGGGTCCAAGTGTGCTTTGCCAACATGTGTGGCAATAACCATCACTCCCTGGCTGTGGAACAGACATTTGAAAGTACAGGGAAATGTATGTGGAAATATGAAGAAAGGAACAGCGCAGTTTTGCTTTGAAATTTTTGTATAGATGAGGTGAAGGAGGGATATTTCACAGTGGTGGGAAGGAATTCTCAAATGTTAATTTGATCAGAGCAAACAGAACAAATACCCCATCGTGGCACAAGGGTCTTTAGAGGCAACAGTAATTAAGGATAGCAGCATTTTAATTTCTTTTTAAGGACTGCAAGAAGTGCAGGTCCCTTTAATTTTGTTGAGGGATTGGTTCAGCACCAACTCTGTGAGAAGAGTTTTCCCTCAGAATAATAAATACTGTTTTCTGAGGCTCTGCCTCTCCTGCAGGTCTCTCTTCCACAGCCCAGCAAGGCCTGGTAGTAATTAGGTGATGAGATTTGAGAAGATCACAACATAGGCAGATATGGCTGCAGGTTTTCTGCCTCAGTTTTCAATTATTATTTATCTGAGCAAAACAGCTCCTCTGCTACATTGTAGTGGTTCACAGGATAATTTTTCAAATGAGCATTTTAGTTAATATGCCATAATGGGACAGATATGCAGACTGAGCCTCCTAAAAGATTTAGATGTTTATGGTATTTACCGTAACAGCTCCAGCTCTTGGACTGATTCCACAGTAATGCCTCTTTCCAGACTGGTTCAGGGCAGTCTATGACAACCATCACAACATTCATCCTTTCCATCTCAGGAGTGGGTTCCCACAGCTGATAAAGATGCTTTGCCTGTCTGCTGTTACTTTGCTGCAGATGGAGACCCTTCTTGGGTAGCAGAGAGCCTGCTCTAGTGACTGCACTCTCATCCCCAGCAGCGCGGTGTCCTTGCAAAAACAATTTGTGCACATCTTCTGTCATTATCCACTGTACCAGACCTGCCCAAACACACGGCTAGCAAACATTCTCAAGCCTTTTCTCTTGCAGCCTGGGACATTCCCACCTACTGCTGTGAGAGAGAACAGCCTCTGAGGTCGGGTAACTGCTGCTCCCCGAAAGCCTGGCAGAGACGTCAACACAAGCACTAAAGACTCTACCATTACAGTCCTGATTTGGGCTACACTGCTCATGATTTTCTCCTGCATGTCATTTACACTCTTCTCATCCATTGCTGGCGGTGATGGGGGTATGAATCACATTACTGCAGCTGGTAATTTTAGAAACACTGCCTGGGAATGCTGCTAAATATAGAGAGGGGCGAGTGAAAGGCCTTCCTCTTATCAGGCATCCGTGTAGGTTCTTGGCATCTCATAGATACAGGTTGTATCCTTCCTGGTGTAAGGCTCTGGAGAACCTTTGATGGCTGTCCATCAGAGAGCAGAAAGCTGCCTGGGGCCAGCAGTACATTACAGAGGCTGAGAGGCCTCCCAGGGCCAGGCAGCTTATTGGCACTTTGTCAGGTCAGGGCTCTGTGGATGAGCACTCACTGAAGGCTTAATGGGAGACCTGCTCTGTGTCCTCTACAGGGGATCTTCAGGCTGCATAGGAAGGAAGCAGCACTTGCGCTTGTACCCTGAGGGGTAACACACCCAAGCTGCAGTGGGTGGAGGAGGAGAAGGAGGAGTAGAGACAGTGTAGACCTCTAGGCAGGATGTGAAAGTACAAGCCCTCCCAGCAGGAAGAATTAAATCCAACGGTTAAAGGCTGAGTGAATAAAACTATCACACAGCTCAGGCCTGACAACTTCGCTGTGAGGCCTTTGGTTGCCATACAAGAGATGCCTCTGCAAAGATCCTTCCAGACATCAGCACTTGTAACTCATGATCATAGTGACGTTCTCCCTCTCAAATGGTGGAGACCGTGGAGGAGTTCTGCCAGTACTACTGCTGTGAAGAAAACCAGGACTCTCTTCGTTACTAAGATGGTCTAAGTGAAGGGTTTCCTGCCTGATTAGCACACTGAAAAGCCTTCCTGAGCAGTCAGGGGGCATGAGAGCCAGCAGGAAGGTGAAGCCAGGATCTTCCAGCCAGTAAGACTGAACTGAGTGGGAGTGAGAGTAAGAGTAAACTTCCACGTGTCCCTGTGGTGCCAAAGTAATGCAGCTTTATTGGTGAGAAGCCACAGCCCACTTTTGCTGGCAATGGCAGAGAGATTCCCAAGTTTCCATGTTCACCAGCTTTGGTTTCCTCCAGGAGCAAGAAGTCACCCTACCAGCATTACTTCATCTGTCTGCATGTGAAGGGAGTTTGAGAATTATTGTTTCCCCCTGTATTTTTTTGCCTAGATTTTTTTGCTTCTATTTTTTTAGCTTTCCCCCCAAAGACTCAAAGTCCATTCCTCTGCCAAGTACAACCAAGCGTCAGCATTTTCCTAAAAAATGTCCATTGCCAAAATGGTTTTCTGCCCCAAAAATGTCACTGGAATTACTCGAACCAGTTCCATTTATACTGGCAGAAAAAAAATCCCCAACAAGTTGCCAATATGCATCTCCATGCAAATGACATCTTGCAGCCCTGTGATAACCAAGACTTGGAACATTCTTGTACATGGAAAGAGAAAAGAAATGGTGTCTGTGCTTGTGTTCGATGGGTGACAGGAAGGAGAGCCCATACAGAAAAGACCTTGCAAGCCAGAGCAGAAGAGAGCTTTCATCTCCTTCCAAACAGAAAAGAGCCTGCATATCAACTGTAGAACAGAGGTACAATTTCCACGCCAATACCAAATGAATCCTGCACACCAGTGTAGAAGGGAATTTACGGGTCAATATAAGGGAGCATTTCTGTGAATCACACTACAAAAAAGGTGTTCATACTGACCCAAAAGCAAACAGTTTTTTGCCCAAATTAGCCCAGAAGAGAGCTTGCCTATCAATGGAAAAGAACCTGCCTAAAAATCCCCTGTAGCTGCCCTTGGAGAAAAAGAATGACAGAACCAGTCTTTTCAAACATAAACCAATTAACAAGGTAAAAGAAAAAGTCTTACGATAATTAAAAATTAAAACCAACAAGACAACAGTGTAAAAAATGAAAGAAATGAATAAAAACAATTAGTAGAGATGAAAAAAACAGGGATGGGAATGATATAAATTGAACCTATTATAAAGCACTAATGACATTCGAAAACCTAATTTTTACATTGTCAAACCATTTTGATTAAGTGTTAAACGCTGCTCTTACGAACTTGGCATATATTGTGCAAGAGCAGTAATTTCTGCCTTTATCTTTTTCTCTGAAAAGGTGCTTGTGTGCTGAAAGAGGCAGCAAGCACTCAGGAGTTATCAGTGCTCCTTTCCCTTCCTGTCTACGTGCCAGAAAGCCCCAGCCCCGCCTGATAATGGTTATTTTCATGTTCACGGGGAGTGGGACCTAAAGTAAGATGGGGGGCAAGGACGAGAGAGAGGTGAGAAATGATGAAGGCACTGGGTGCTGATGAGGAAAGCAGACATCTTCCTAACTAGGAAGGAAACTTTTCTCCTTTTTTTCCCCTTTATTTTTTTTTTTTTCAAAAATGGAATAAGCAAAATAATTGAAAGAGAGAAAATTGACTTTTTATTGCTTTTTAAGTGCTTAACATGAAGTTTCATCTAGTAAAATTATTGTTATTTTTATCTTTAGCTGCGTCGTTCGTGCCTCTCCCTCCAGAAGCCATTTCTCCGGTTCAGGATGCCAGCTGCAGGGAGCCGCGCGGGGAATGACAATGCCCTATGCAAATACAACGCATCAGCCGTAAAGCTGCTCCACAGCCCCCGCCCCTGCTGGAAGCACAGGAGGAGGCAGGAAGGCAAAGCCTGGCCCTGGGAGGGGCCACAGCTCCCTTGGTGCAACTGGGAGGTGAGGATGCTCCACAGCTCCCTCAGTATTGCCAGTGCCACCCAGCAGGGAGGGACCGGCCAGGGAAGAGAGTGCTGGATGCACGGACCGGGGAGGCCAAAGGTGGTTATTGATTTGGGATCTGTGACTCCAGATCACCACAGTCTTGGCTTCCTAGAGTCAATTCCCTACCCCAGGCCACATCTCATCAGCTGAAAGTCTGTGTGACTGCCAGTTGCCTAATTTCAGAGCATGGGCTTCTCTTTTCTGTCCAGGTCTCCTCTGAAACTCTCGCTGATAAGATTCAGTAACATAACATACCAGGTCCTGGGAGACCTGGGCAAGGATTTACCACTCCAGAATTGGCCAGAAATATGAAAATGAAGGGAAGTTTCCAGTAATAATTTTTTTCATGAAAACTGAGAAAGAACCAGAAAAGCACTTTGCAGGCTGGAATGAGTATATGTCACTTTGAACTGTTCTTGGGTCCTGTGCACTCCTCAGCTCTGTACACAAGAGAGTGACAGACTTGTAGATGACAGATCTGGGCCAGGTGACAGAACAGAATGATCCAGCATGATGGCCCACATGCAGCAGTAGGAACAATGTGCTTCTCCCCAGCACCTGTAGAGAAGCAAGTCACAATAACTCAGACAGGGACGTGCAGTCATCATGACCAAGGACAGCAACCCCAGGAAAGGTGATTACACAGAAACCAAAGTGGGCTCAAGAAGCTGGCACGTCTGGAAATTATGGTGGGGAGAACCTTTCTGCTCTGGCAGGGCACAAAGTCTTTTCACAGAGACATTGCATCCCTGGGGATAAAGGATTTGATCACAACTCAGTTGGTGCCAACCTGACACAGGAGAGAAATCTTACATTACTAAATGCTAAAAGACAGCTAAAGGGAAGGAGTCAGAAGAGGGGGTAGAGAAACAAAAATAAATCAGAATCACCACAGAGAAAAGAGACTGAAGGTAGAGTTAAAATATAGGAGAACTTTTGGAAGGTAAAGATTTTAGAAAGAAACAAATATTGAAGAAAAAAGGAGGGGTATAAAAAGACAGGACATAAAGCCAGGCAGCGTGGTCATTGTCATTTATATCAATTTTTAGTGCTCCTTTTCCTCTGCCCCAGGAATAGTTCATAAACCACAGCATTTATGATAGGGGTGGTGTCCCACACTGCAAACCTATTTGTGAGTGTTACCACTGGGGGATCACATGTGGAACTGGCTTCCACTGCAGCTGACAGGCTCAATAAAGTCAAAAAGATCAAGAAGAACACAGGTGACAGGCTGTATTTGGAATGTTCATGTTCTTCTCTCTTTTTGTTGCACAAAGAAAGGAATGTGAATCCCCCATGCTACCAGTCACCACGTTTTTATTGTAAGCCTTGTAAAATCTGATGTTAAAGTCTAAGCTCTCGGGTCATGCAATTATGTGAGTCTCTGCTTTCATTTTTTAAAATGTCAGCTTCTAACCTGTCTACCTGTGGAGAAAGGCTTGGAAGCACAAACATGTACAGACTCAAAGACAACTAATTATTGATTTTATTTTTTTTTTTAAAATGTCTTGATGCTGGGTTCTTGATTTTGAATTTCCAGGTACAAACAATGGGCACAATGGCTTTCTTGCAGCCAGCACCAAGGCAGATGTGAAGCTCTTACCATATTTTCCAGTTTTGAGGTCTAATATCTCCATGAACTCTCTTGAAAAACCTGTAGGTCTTGATGTGAGTTGCAGAGTCTTGACCAACCTTTAATTTATAGCGAGTGCCTCACAGAATTGAGTGAATACAACTAAAGTCTACAAAGCTTAGTCAGTTTTTATTACCTGTAGATACATTCCTCATATTTAATATTGATCATATTTATCTGCTCCTTTTATTTAATGTGTCAGATATCTGGGAGCAAGCACCCATTAAATCCTGTCAAAACTGGACACAGCTCCACGGTGCTAAGAAAAACCATGATGCTGAGGATTCTGGACTGAAAAAGCAATATTGGGGGTCCATTGAGGAATTCATTTTGTGATGTGAGAGAAGGAGCAGCAATTCATCAGGTCAGAAAGAGAGAACACAGGCAGGTGGATCATTCATGCATTGCAAGAAAAAGAGCAGCAAGAGTTGAAAACCCTTTCTAGTCTGTTTGCAGGTGCTGCAGCCACCTCTGATGACAATGTAGACACAGCAAAATAGGTAATTTGAAAAAAGAGGAGAACTCCTGTCAGAAAGAGCTGATTGCTTTGAACAAGGCCACTAGAGCATAGCCAGGATTTCTCTGTTAGCTCTCCTCTCGGCAGGTACCAGGCAGTCCTGTTGTCTCATGACAAAGAACAGTGGAAGTGAGGATTCACTGAGAGTCAGGAGGACTTCATCTCCCCATTCTAGTCACCTCCAGCTCCTGTATTTCTGCCTTGCTGCAGGAACTTGCTCTTTCATTCTCCAGTGCTGTGCTGCAGCTTGTCTCCAGCTGTGCCCTAGGAATGTAAATCATGCCAGTGCTGCAGCAGGGCAGGGGAGGTTGGGAGTACTTGCCTTGCTAAGGCTCCTCCGGGTGCTTGTGTGGATTCTCTGCTCCAGCCCCAGGAGAAGCTTCCCTCACAGCCATGGCTGCAGGAGCCATGGTGCTGCTCCCCTCAGGACTGTGCTGGGGACAGGGCTGTGACACAGAGCTCTGTGGCAGCACAGCCCCTGTGCAGCCTGCTCTCTATGGAGCACACAGCCTCTAATCCATGCCTGGCTTCTGTTTGTGGGGAAAGAGGGAACTGAGGCTGCAGCGTCTGCTGCCAATGTGACCATTCCATTTACAGATTAAGTGCTGTGGAAAATTCAGGACAGGCAAGCAGAGGCTGAAAGACTGAGTTGTTTACAGAATCAAACTTTGGGAGGAGGCAGACTTCAGACAGTTATCCATGTCCACATAAGGGCTTAATTTGTTTGTGGGATCTGGTAGCCAAAGAACCTATACTGAGAGTTGGCCATATGAGCTGACAGAGGTCCAGATGCCCAGATGTAGCAGACAGGAGGAGGGTGTGCACATGTCCACATCTGTCTGTGTGTGTGTGCTTGTAGGACAGAGCAAGCCAGCAGACCAGATGTTCCATCTTCTGCCACTCTCCTAGTTCTTGTGAACTTAGTTTAAATTTTTTGGCTTTCTTGCCTCTCCACCCTCCTATTTGTGGGATTACCTCTCTCCTAGCTGTAGTGCAAGCCATCCTGTTCCATTCAGTGCTTTGGCAATGGAGATCACTGGCTCGAGGTTAGTGAGAGTGAAGTGGCAGCTGGCTGGTAAATTCATCCTCATTCCTTCTGTGGCAGCTACCTGTGGGTCCTGAAAGTGCCAGTCGTTCATGCTCTGCTTCAGAATGGGGACCTCATGGCCTGAGGAACAACATCTGCCAGGACTGTACTGGACTAAAAGAATTTGTCACCACTGAACGGACAGTGCAAGTTGTGGAGCTGGGCTGTAAGAGGGAGAGGGAACAAGGTTTAGGAAATAGAAGGGGAAAACTAAATGAGCAGCATGGTCAGATTCCACATTGTAGGACAAACTGGTGCTAGACCTTCTCAGACTCAGCAACTTCATTGTTTTCCTGCAAAGAGAGAAATATAAAGTGGTAGAAAAAAGGCAGTTCTAATGTGCTGGACTTGAGGTGTGAAGCAATCAGGCCTGGGATTTCCAAACTGGTTACCTATTGTGGGGTCATCCCTAATGCTGGGTTTAATATTCTTGGCTCCTCTACCTAAGCAGAAACTGGAATATTAATTCTTCATAGACTTATTCTTCAAAATCTGTCATGGGACAGTTGAAGGGGGAAGAAGAAAGGTGGCATTGTCTACCTAATAAGAAGAAAGAGGCAGCAAGGAGTCTGGGTTTATCAGCATTTCTGCCACTGACTCATTGCACGGTTTGGTTTGGTTTTGTCTTTTGCTTCTTCACAGCACTCTTGTAAATACGGTGGGTGTATGTAAATAGCCTCGACAGGCTTGGATGGAAGCCACGCAAGAAAGGAATTTATAAGAGCATAGTGTGATACTACAGAGCCTTAGCATAAAATCTGGAAAGACATGGCTTCCCTAGAGTCCCTGTGAGATATTTTCATTTGTCCTTTGGCACAGCAGCTTCAAGGCCTGACATTTGGATGTCCCTCCTGTGGCTGGCTCCTGCCGGGCTGGAAAGGACATGTGAGAAGCGCGCCCCTAGGATGGGGCAGAGTCCTGCAGAGCAGCAGCAGCGGGTTTGGGAGCAGGGAGAGGGAGATTTGCACTGTTCCCAGCTGAGGGGGGAAGTGCAAAGAGAGATGTACTGCAAGGGGGCACTTCTCTTGCAGGGTAGTCTGGCAGGATGAAGGTCACACAGGGAAAGATCCTTTTGTGTTGTGGACTGTCAGAAGTTCTCTGGGTCCCCCAACTATAGTGTTCTCCCTCTCCCCAAGTCAGGCTGTAATTTTGAAGTTCATCTTTGCTTTGAAAACGTGTTTACATTTCTAGTACACCTGTTGAAGACAAAAAAATGAAACTGTAAAGCATAGGATTTGTTTATTTGTTTGTTTGTTTAAAGAAGGCAAAACCAGGAATTGTGACTTTTTTAAAGAAAAGACTCTCAGATTTTTGGTACCTCACTCATGACTCTTGAAGGCCTGCCACTAGCATTACTAAGTGGGTTAGTACTACCAGTATCTCAGATTATTAAAGATAGAAACTGAAAACTAATTAGGAGTTCATGTTGGTTTTTCTGCTCTAGTGTTCCACTCAGCTGGCTGGAGTGATACCAGCCTGTTTAATTTCCTTTCCTTCTGCTTGGCAGTTCCACTGTCTGTTTTTCATATTGGTCCCAGAAAGCTCCCGTTTCACAGAGATTTCAGGGAGAGAAGTTCTCTGTCCATAGCCAGTGATTCTCCATCAGTTTAAAAAAAGTGAATAGGATATTACCAATGTATTTTTTGCTGGTGGTTCCAAAATTGTAAAGCTTACAATTTTTGCCTGTATGTAAACATTTATAGGGGACCCATTGTGCTTGAGATCCTGGGTGCCAGTTGGGGCCATTCTCTACAGTTGCAATATTCATTATCCCACTCTTTCCAGTCTCATTTTTCCCAATCTTGCTCTTACCTTCCTTTAGATATACTCTCTTTCCTATATCTTCCCCACAATTTTGTCTTTCTCATGCTGCCTATACTAGCCATGCCCTTTTTTCCCTGAATGCCTCCTCCCCTGCAGTTGTGGTTTCACACCACATTGTGTGTAGCCCTTTCTGCCTGCTGTGTTTCCATCTTTGCTCTTCTGCTCTCCTCCTTCTCTCCTGTACCTCTCAATTTTTCTCTCTGCCTTTGTCTCCTGCTGCTTCATTCTTCTGTCTCCCAAGGGCTGCTTTCCCAAGAGAAGCTAAGTTGAATTGATCTGCCATTTAATTGCCTGATGTGTTCATTGCCTGTGCCTGCTGTTTGCAAATAGGCCTGCCGGGAAGTCCCTGGGGGAGGCGAGGTTGTGTGGCAATGGGGGAGGCGGATGGATGGGCTGGCAGCCTCTCAGCCAGAAGGAGCTTCCTCGGAAACAAAACACCTGCCAGTAACACCTGTGCTCGTAAATGTTTGCTGCCATCCTTGGTCAGGCCCCAGCACTCGGAGAATGAACGTATCTATTCCATGGCATCAAACCAAGGCAGCTTCTTGGCTCGTGTGGGAGCTTCTTACAGCGAGCACGCCGTGTTCAGGTGGGGCAGTGCAAGGCGGGAGTCACACACTCTGGAGCTACGGGTACGAGCAAACCGTGTGTGAGTCCTCCTGGCAGCCCCGTCGTTTCTGCTCCAATGGCTCATGTCACTGCACCTCCCCATGGGATGGGTGAGTTGCACAGGGGTGTGGATGAGGGAGGCCCATGACTTTACCTTGTTCTGAAACCTTTCCCTACAGAATTTCAAAAGACTTGGTCAGAATACCCAGCTCCAGCACTCATGGTCTCCCATGCAGGCAAGTAAGGCTCCCTCTTCCCCGTCTGACAGGAGCCAGGAAGTCATTGACTCATCCAAGGTCATTGCAATGATTTCTAGTTGCAGTTAAAATGAAATCACTGTCTTCTGCTACTAGACTGCAGACTCAGTCTGCATTTCCCAAGGGATCTGAAGAGGGACTATGGTATGAATAGCAGCAGACCCATTTAAGCAGACCCATTGTCTTTCCACAAATCCCAACTATGAATTCAGCTAGTTTGGATTTAACACCACAAAGTTGATTAAAGAATATAAAAAATTTAAACAGCAAGACAGTTGGTTTTGCCAAGAAGACAAAAATAAGGGGGTTTGCACTGATCCTAATGATGTCCTTCTCTTTTCCCATGTTTGTCCACATTAACCTAACCTGGAAAATTGTGAGCACCATCCATCTACAAACACCCTGGAGGCTTCAGTTCACCTCAGTGTAACAGCTGGATGGAAGCCCTGGGCTCCTAAGGCTTTGCCAATTAAGGACATTTTCTCCTCTCTGCAAACACCCCATGTGACTTCTTAAGCTTTAGGCAGCAGAGTGTTCATGGAAGAGCAGGCCATTCCCTAGCACCCATCACACTAATTTCTTCTGCTTTCCTAACCACAGTCCATGCTGACCTTTGTTAAGGGACTAGGAGCAGATTACAGTGTGTGTGTGTATGGAGGAGAGTATTATGTCTGCTTCACCTGAGCAGACACTAGAAATGAAGGAATAAGTTAAACCAGAATAATAATACGTAAGAAACACAGAGCCAATCTGAATTAACCACAGCAAGAGCTGGCCAGTTGTCTTCATTGCTTTTGTGAAGCAGTTTCACTATTTGCTCTGCACCATCTAGTTAATGGCATGGCAGAGGTACTCGGTTCATATGAGGTGGGCCTTTCTGGTGGCCAGGGCTGCACACACAAATCCATAGCCTTGTATTGTTTCTGCTGGGGTTTAGGTGCATGTATTCAACAGAAGAAATATTATCCATCTGTTTTTACTATCTCCCTTTCTCAGACTCCCTTTCTGTCCTTAAAGGCCTTGAGATTTCTCTGGTTTATTCCCTTGTTCTCTCAGCATTCATTAAGTCAGCCAGCTCTCTGAGAAAGAACCTAGTTTTTCATTCTGCATGTCAAGTGGGGCCCTGGTCCTGTTTGGATCCTGGAACTGCTACTGATCATCTCCAAATGTGCATGTGCTGCACAGGAGGGAGCACGGGATGGCTGTGCTGGGATGTGTCTGTGAGCTGTGCCCGTGCAGGCAGGAGTCAGGATGTACACTTGGTTCCGGGCAAAGTCGGAGGATCCCCTTATACTGATGATTACATTAGGAAAAAAGACAATGTGTGGCATAGACTGAGGCTGACTTAGGAGGTGCATCTCAGGGGTGGTTCTGAGGCTGATAATGAAACACAGAGCTATCTCCCTCTTCCTAAGAGCTGGGATAGCAGGATGGCTGCATATGTCCAGCAGCACAGAGCTGGCCAGCGCCCTCCTCCCAGCTCTTCTTGCTTCTGACTTTGAGCTTTTTGCACAGAATAACCTCCAGTTTAGTTAAGCACCCTGAGTCAAAAAAACATTTAAGCTTGTACCTCAGTCTCACTGAATCACTGGGATTTAAACACATGCTTAACCTTAATCATGTCCTTGAGTATTCTTCTGAACTGGGCCTTTTACAAGGCTGTGAGTCCCAGGGAACTTGGGGACTAGCCTTCCTGCGTGCTGCTCCTCATATACTATTGATGGAACAATCTGTTACTCATTAATGCTGCAGATTAAGCCATTTTGCCTGAGTCTGTTTTTTCAGTAGACATTTTAACTGCTCATCTTATGATATATTTATTTGATTTCCAGTGCCTAGTTACAATATGACAGCAAATCCAGAGTAGGTTTAATAACCATTTATTCTGTCTCCTCAGGCAGACATTGACTGCAGGAGGTGGCATGAACTCAGTGTTGGCATTGAGCTACAGCAGTGAGGGACAAAATGACACGGAGACCCAGAATGAGGAATCTCCAGTGGGAAATTATCATCATGTAAATGTGAAAGATGGGAATCACTTCCACTGGAGTTTCAAGGACAGATTCCACAGACACCTGTCAGGAAGGTTCAGGGCCCTTTCTGCTGGTAAGTGAACTGTTCTTTGTATCTTTCTGGAGAAGAAAGGGTACAATCTCAGGATTAAGGAAATTAGTTTATCACTAAATGAGAGCCCCAGCTGTAGAACAGATATTCCCTAGGGAGGCCAAATGATGTCCATGTGTATGTTACCCCAGAGTTACTGGCCTGCCTGCCTGGGATGTGGCTTTGTGATTGATGAAGATGTGGAAGGGATATTGGACACCATGGAGGTGACAGCTTTGGTGGAGGCTGTTTGTTCTTCCTCCTCCTTGTGGGGATGAGGAGTTTTCAGAGCATTACCAACAAATCAGTCCCTCTTGTGAGGCACTTCCACACTTGTTGCTTCACACTTGTCGCTCCATACTTGTCACTCCACACTTGTCACTGTGTCAGTCATGGTGTCGTTCCTTTTCATGCCCTGCAGGAAGTCGAGAGGGTTTCCTTTGGCAGATGCTTCTCATGCTCCCTGGAGAGCAGTGATCCTTTGGTGCATATGTATACAGCTCACCACCCACTGCCCAGAGTCAGTCTGTCCTTTGGGAGGCTGGACTTCTGTGTGCTCTGGGTATTTGTCAAGGGAACTCCTAAAAAGTGTGTTATTCATACTAGACCAAGGTCTGCAAGGCCAGGAGATTGCTGGCTACCAAAGAACCCTTTGCTGAACTGAGAGAGAAAGATGTCTGTACAGTTGGTGCAGAAGAGTTCTGCTGCTGGACAAAGACTAGTGGGACACAGGAGAGCCTTTAAAACAAGGTTTGCTGAGAGGTCACAAGAAAAACTGAACAACATAAGCAAATTCACCATGGGAGCATGTCTTGATATAAAAGCTTTTCTTGGGGCCTGGTTTTGTACATCAATGTGAAAGGACAGTATTCCTCAGTCCTTCCCATGTCCTACTGCATTCAGAGCCGGTGCCTGTGAGCCAGAGGACTCTGCCAGTCCCAGTGCAATGCCTGCCCTTTCCCGAAATCTCTCCTGTGAGGTATTTAAAGGAGTCATACAGCCATTAATCCAACTGCAAATCCCTCAGTGCAGTGCATGACAAGATAGCTATCTCTTCCCAGGCAGGTGTGTCCCTGATTATAATCAGCAGAGAGGATACAGGACATCCCGGGAGCAGCACGGATACAACCTTGCCGTCGATCACAGATGGCAAGGGCTGCCAGTCACCACTGAGGCTCAGGCAAAAGCCATCCCTCTGGATGCCTGGGAGCTGTTACTGGAACAGCTGCTCTGGGCACTGTGTGAGAGGAAGGGCCAGAGACGTTTCAAGTGTTTTATCACGCTCTCCCCATGCCTGTCCCCTGTGGAGACACAGCCCTGACAGCTTTGTACTCATTGTCTCACAGGGAGAAGGTTAACAATAGGAAGGTGGCTGTTTGCAAGGGCTCAAGAATTAATTAGTGGGTTTCTTAGCACTGTTTAGATCCTAAAAGAAATTAAGTCTAGAGCAAGAGCTGCCTCATGAAAGGACCATTAACTATTTTGATAAGCAGTGGTACTATGTACTCTTAATATTTTTTCTCTACTGAGAATTGCAAAGATATAGGAAGGAATGAAGAATTCAATCTTCATCAGTGATTCCTTGATTGTGTTGTAAGATAAAAACTAGAGATACAAAACTGGTCCACTGCAAGTTCCTCTTCACTTTGCTTTAGTTATGGTTTGATTTTGCTTCACCTAACTCTGAGGCTGACTGGGAGACTGTTTCAGCCCCAAATATTGTTACCCTGGTGTTTATGGTACGGAAGGCTTTAGGAGACAGGCACTATGAAATTTTGCATTCCCCTTCATTTGGTTTGAGTCTGTGATGGCCACAAAAAATCCAGTGGCTTTTGATCCTGAATGAAGATGAGAAGAGTTTATGTGCCACTTTGCTCTGTGTCTTAAGATATCCAAAATTACAGTGTTGTGAGCTATGATTTGGATTTCTGGCAGCACAACACATGAATTAGATAACCTGTTCTTCTTCCTAATACAATTAGATAATTTTGTGCTGTTTCACCAACCTCTTCTTGTGTGACTTAGGTGATGAGTCTGTGTCTGGGACAGGTTTAATGCCTATCCACCCACAGGTTCCTCTTAAGCTGTCATTCTACACTGTCATTTTATCAGAGTTCCCACCTGAGACTGTGACTGCAGTGGAGCACACTCAGTCTGACTTCCAGCTTGAACTG
>NW_024104915.1:0-13362 GCF_003945595.2 Pipra filicauda
TGTGCTGGTTTCTTTGGACACTTGTGTTCCTTCAGAGAGCCCCTGGAAACACTCTGCTGTTCACTCCCAGTGCCACCAGTGCCTGGGTCCTGTCTGCAGCAGCAGATTGCAGTGGGACAGGAGAAATGCTTTTCTGAGCCTTTGGGCTGGACACAGGCACAGCCTGACCCTGAACCCAAGGGAAACAAAGACAGATTCCATGGCTTTAGCTGCATCAAGGTTGGGGGGGGTTCCTGAGGGCAGCACTACACCTGCAGACTTTTGTGTGTGTGTGTGAGACAGGCAGAACCACAAATGCCTGCACAGCCCAGAGCAGTCAGTGTGGGGCTGTGCTTGCTGCTCCAGAGACCCCCAGGGAACAAACCCAGGCAATAGTTTGGGTTTATTCCTTGCTCTGTGTCAGTGGAATAGAATGTTCCACAGGAGCTCTGTCCCCCTCTGTGGCACCGGGTGGTTTGAAGCTGAAGAGAGAGGGGGGTCAAGTGCAAGTTCCCTTCTGAAGTGTGTGTCCCTAAGGAGGAGGACACTTGTTCTATTACTTCTTATTATTTGTAACATCTTACAGATACATCATACAATACCTAAGGATGGATTCTATAGAATATGTGCCATATATATGATACAGAATATATCTGGTTATTGCTTTATCTGTCTGTCCAGACAGATATTGTGTATGCAGAGAGATTGTATTTGAGGGATATGTTCCTCTCAATACTCTGTGACCTCTACTCCCAGTGCCAGCAAATTCCTGAAGCTCCCACTTCTGTGCCCTGCAGGTTTTGGCAGATTTGCAAGAGCAGGGGAATCATTCCCTGCAGCCCCTTTGCACTGTAGGAAATGGGAGCCCTGTGCACATCCTGCTGCCTCCAGATTCCATTCTGGGTGTGGGAAGGACCCTGTGGGGAGCAAAGAAATGCCTGGTTCTGCAGGAGCTGCAGATGCTCAAGGGGCAGCAGGACCAAGTCAGGGGCCTGGGGGGGCCTGGGGGGCTTTGGGGTGTGGGAGGGTCCTGGGGGAGCTGGGGAGGGGCTTTGGGGATTGGAGGTATAAACCAGGACAGACCAGTAGCTCCTCACTGCTCCCCAGATCTCTCCTGGAGCTGGGCCACGTTGTCCTGGGACACCTGAGCCCCCCCAGTGCCCTCCCAGTACAGCCCAGTGCCCCCAGTACAGCCCACTGTGTTCCTGTCCCAGGGTGCCGGGTGATCCCTCTTTGGGAAGGGTTGGAATGGATTTGAGGGGGGGCTGGGAGAGATTTGGGGGGATCTGAGGAGTTTGGATGGGGATTTGGGGGTTTTGAGTGCCTTTAGGGAAGTTAAAAGAGGTCTTGGGGACATTGGAGGTTCAAAGGTATCTATGGGGGGAGGGGATTAAAGGGAAAATAGAGGTTAGGGGACATTTGGGGGGGTTAATGAGGCCTGGGCGGGCAGAGGAGGGGCTGCACCAAGAGCAGGTGCAGCCGGAGACCCCCCCTGATGTCCCTGAGACCCTCTTGGTGTCCCCAGTTCCTCCCTTGACACCCCAAGACCCCCCTGGTGTCTCCAATGCCCCCAGGGCCTCTTCATGGCCCCAATTCCCCCCTTGACACCCCGAATTCCACTGTCCCCAAACCCCATCCCTGATGTCCCCAACCCTCCATCTCACTCCAGGAGCCCCCCCTGGACCCTCTGACCACAAAAACAACCCCCCCACATGCTCACAGAAAGGCCAAGGGCATCTGGGGAAACACTGGGGAGAGTTGAGGGGCTTTGCAGGGCCCTACGTGATTACTGGGGGATACTGGGACACACTGGGGGGAACCAGGTGGCACTGGGAGGGACTGGGGGGTTACTGAGGGACACTGGGGGGCACGGGGAGGGATTAGGGAGTTACTGGGGGATTACCAGGACACACGGGGAGACACTGGGAGGTTACTGGGCCATACTGGGGGTTACTGGGTGCTCACTGGAGGATCACTGGGCCATCCTGGGAGGCAGTGGAACGTCACTGGGACACACTGGCTGGTCACTGAAGGGGTCACTGGAAAGTCACTGGGATATACTGGGGTCTAGGGATCCCCTTACCCGGATGTGGTACATTTCCCCCCCGGATTTAGGGGGGCATCCATAGGACCCCTCCCCTTGGGGCTGGGGGACCCCCTGGACCCGCTGCTGGGCTTTAGGGCCCCCCCCAAAATGCCCTCAAAACTCCTGAAATCCCCCCCTCGACACATCAAAACCTTCTCAAGGTCCCCCCCAGATGCCCTCAGAGACCTCATCCCTCCCCAGCACCTCTAAACCCTCTCAGTAACCCGCAAAACCCACCTGGGACCCCCCAGTCCTCTTTAGGGACCCCCCAATCCCCCTCAGAGACCCTCAAAACCGTCTAAGACCCCGTAAACCCCCTAGAGACCCCAAAACTGCCTAAAAGGTCCCGCCAGGACCCCCAAACTTCCTCAGAGACCCCCAAAGCCCACCTGGCACCCCCCAAATCTCCTCAGAAACCAAAACCCCCTCAGAGACCCCCAAACCCCTTCAGGAACCTTCAACCACCCCCTGAGTCCCCTCAGGACACCGAACTCCCTCAGGGACCCCTCAAAACCTCCTCGGGAATCCCCGAACCCCCCCGCTAAACCCTCCCGATCCCCCCCGGGGGGACTCACAGCACTCAGAGCGAACCGCAGGCCCCGCCGCCAGCACCGATTCCCGGCTGCGCGCGCACCGCGTTCCGAGAACGCCGCCGCAGCCAATCAGCGCGCGGCTACGCCCCCGCAGCCCCGCCCCCGCCCCTGCCGCGTTGGCTGCCGGGAATCGGTGATGGCGGCGGGTCGGTCGGTGAGCTCTGAGTGCAGGCGGGGGGTGCGGGAGAGCGGGGTCTGGGGATCCCCTCGGGGGCTGCGGGGAGCGCGGCTGTGGGTGGAAAGGCTGGAGGGCTCGGGAGGGTTTGGCGCGAGGGGTTCGGAGGTTCCCGAGGGTCAGAGCTCAGGGCCTTGGAACCCTCTCGGGGGTCGCGGGGCCCGGAGGCCTCCCGAGAACCCGGAAAGGTGATTCGATTCCTGAGAAAGTCCCTCGGAAAAAAAAATTCGAAACCACCCAACCAAAAAAAGAACTCTAAAAAAAGGAAAAGTGAGAAAAAGGTGAAGGAAAAACTGCAAGGGCCAGGATGATTTTATTGCTTTCCTTCAGTTTTTCCTTGGTCTCCTCCTTCTCAGAATCTTTGCTCCCTTCCTTTACAGAAAGCTCTTCTGCTGTTCTGTGGTTTTGTGGTCCCTTAGGGGCTTTTAGAGGTCTCTGAGGAGGTTTTGGGGGGTCTCTGAGGAGCTTCGGTGCCGTGAAGGGACTTAGGGGGGAGGTTAAAGGTCCCTGAAGGGGTTTGGGAATCCCTGAGGAAGTTTTGGAGTTTCCAAGGGAATTGGGAGGTCCTTAGGGGCTTTGGGGGGGGGTGTCTTTGAAGCAGTTTTGTGGGTTTCTAGGGGAATTTCGGGAGTCCAAGACAGTTTTGAGGGTCCCTGAGGGGGTTTTTGAGGTCTCTGAAAGGGCTTGGGGGTCCCAGGTGGGTTTTGCAGGTCACTGAGAGGGTTTAGGGGGTCCTGGGGGTGGATGAGGTCTCTGAGGGGATTTGGGATTTGAGGAGGTTTTGATGGGTGCAGAGGTGGATTTCTGAGGGGGTTTCTGGGGTTTCGCCTGGATTTTGGGGGGTCTCCATGTCAGTTCTGTCTGGCCATGGCCAACTAAAACTCCTATGAGGCCATTTCCCATCCCACCACAACGCCTCTGCCAGCCCAGTGGACCAACCTCAGGGAAAGGGGATCCCAATTCCCCCCTCGAACCCCAGAGACCCCCAAAACTCAGCACACCGAGACCCCAAAGGAAGGGGGACCTGGGTGTCCCCTAGAGCCCAGCAGTGGGGTTCAGGGGATCTCCCAGCCCTCAGGGGAGGGTCCTGGGGGTACCCCCAAAAGTCCAGGGGGGAGATGTAGCAGAACCGACTAAGGGGATCCCAGTGCCCCCAGTATATCCCAGTGACCTCCCAGTGACCCTCAGTATGGCCCAGTAACCCCCTCAGTATGGCCAGTGTGTCCCAGTGACCTCCCACTGCCCCCCAGTATGGCCCAGTGATCCTACAGTGAGCACCCAGTAACCCCCTAGCATGGCCCAGTAACTTCTGAGTGTCCCCCCGTGTGTCTTGGTAATCCCCCAGTAACTCCCCAGTCCCTCCCAGTGCCCCCTGGTTCCCCCCAGTGTGTCCCAGTATCCCCCAGTAATCACCCAGTACCCCACAAAGCTCCCCAGTTTTCCCCAATGTGTCCCCAGATGCCCTTGACCTTTCTGTGACTGTGGGTAGGGGAGGTGGTTGTGGTCAGAGGGTCCAGGGGGGGCTCCTGGGGTGAGATGGAGGGTTGGGGACATCAGGGATGGGGTTTGGGGACAGTGGGGAGGGGTTTGAGAACAGTGGAATTGGGGGTGTCCAGGGGGGAATTGGGGCCTGGGGACATTGGAGACACCAAGGGGGTCTCGGGGTGTCAAAGGGGGAACTGGGGACACCAAGAAGGTCTCGGGGACACTGGGGGGGGGGGCTCAGGACTCACCTGCTCTTGGTGCAGCCCCTCCTCTCCCCCACAGGCCTTTTTAAACCCCCCAAAATGTCCCTTAACCTCCATTTTTCCTTTAATCTCCTCCCTCCCATAGATCCCTTTGATGCCCCAATGCCCCCAAAACCCTTTTTAACTCCCCCAAATACACCTAAAGACTCCAAACCCCCCCAAATCCCCATCCAACATCCCCCAGATCCCTTCAAATCTCCCCCAGCCCCCCCCTCAGACCCCCCTCAAAGAGGGATCACCCGGCACCCTAGGACAGGAACACAGTGGGCTGTACTGGGGGCACTGGGCTGTACTGGGAGGGCACTGGGGGGGGGCTCAGGTGTTCCATGACAACGTGGCCCAGCTCCAGGAGAGATCTGGGGAGCAGTGAGGAGGTACTGGTCTGTCCTGGTCTGTGCTGGTCTGTCCTGGTTTGTACCCCCAATCCCCAAAGCCCCTCCCCAGCTCCCCCAGGACTCTCCTGGACCCCAAAGTCCCCCAGGCCCCTTCAGGCCCCTGACTTGGTCCTGCTGCCCCTTGAGCATCTCCAGCTCCTGCAGAACCAGGCATTTCTTTGCTCCCCACAGGGTCCTTCCCACACCCAGAATGGAATCTGGAGGCAGCAGGATGTGCACAGGGCTCCCATTTCCTACAGTGCAAAGGGGCTGCAGGGAATGATTCCCCTGCTCTTGCAAATCTGCCAAAACCTGCAGGGCACAGAAGGGGGAGCTTCAGGAGTTTGCTGGCCTTGGGAGTGGAGCTCACAGGGTATTGGGAGGAACATATCCCTCAAATACAATCTCTCTGCATACACAATATCTGTCTGGACAGACAGATAAAGCAATAATCAGATATATTCTGTATCATATATATGGCACATATTCTATAGAATCCATCCTTAGCTAGTGTATGATAGATCTATAAGATATTACACATAATAAGCAGTAATAAAACAAGTGTCCTCCTTAGGGACACACACTTCAGAAGGGAACATGCACTTGACCCCCCTCTCTCTTCAGCTTCAAACCACCCGGTGCCACAGAGGGGGACAGAACTCCTGTGGAACATTCTATTCCACTGACACAGAGCAAGGAATAAACCCAAACTATTGCCTGGGTTTGTTCCCTGGGGGTCTCTGGAGCAGCAAGCACAGCACCACACTGACCGCTCTGGGCTGTGCAGGCATTTGTGGTTCTGCCTGTCTCACACACACACACAAAAGTCTGCTTTTGTGTAGTGCTGCCCTCAGGAACCCCCCCCAACCTTGGTCCAGCTAAAGCCGTGGAATTTGTCTTTGTTTCCTTTGGGTTCAGGGTCAGGCTGTGCCTGTGTCCAGCCCAAAGGCTCAGAAAAGCATTTCTCCTGTCCCACTGCAATCTGCTGCTGCAGACAGGACCCAGGCACTGGTGGCACTGGGAGTGAACAGCAGAGTGTTTCCAGGGGCTCTCTGAAGGAACACAAGTGTCCAAAGAAACCAGCACAAGTGTCCACAGAAGTCCCAGTCCTTCATCCCTGAATGAGCTCATGCAGCCCAGGAAAAACTGTCTAAGTTTTATTTGCATGGAAGGAGATTTTTCCTACTTTAACGTGGGTTTAGTTCCAAACCAGTTTCTTCATTTCCTCCTCCCGATTTCCCTGAAGGACACTGACGGGCCATGGACACTGACCGGGATCACATTTTGTCCCTTGGCCATACAGCTCCTGCTGTTTGGCAGCACAGGAGAGGTTAATTAGAGCCCAGGCTCCAGTGCCAGGGCGCGCCTTGAAGACGAGCTTGAAATCAAACGACTTTCCTGCTGGAGGGTTAAATTCAGTCGTCATCACCTTTTTTTGGGCTCAATCTCCATATTTTGGAGTATTTTTTTGCTCAGTGTCAACTTTTTGCAGTTTGGGTAGATGAGGGTCTTCTTGCTATTTCTGAGAGGGTTTTTGCCTGAATCTCGTTGGTTTGGGCTTTTCTGTGCTGAATCTTGGTGTTTTGGAGGTTTTTTTGGTCACAGGATACGCAGTGAGTTCTAGAGATGGACTTGGGCAGGAGGAACCCCCAAGCCGACGCGCTCAGCCCTTGTTTTCCCCCCCATCAGGATTTGTCCTTCCCAAAGCTTGGGCGGATGGAGGAGGAGGCTGCGAGGAAGAGGAAGATGCCTTGGTCCCCCCAGGCAGGTGAGGAGGAAGTCAGTGTCCCCTTGGGCGGGTGTTGTGCTGGCTCTGTCAGCCGAGCATGGCCCCGGCTGCAGGACAACCCCGCTGGCGCCGCCGTCCTGCCGGGGCCGGAGTTGGGGGGATGTCCTTGGCCTTCCCTGTGGGCCGGAGGCCAATCCCCTGCCTGTCCTTCTTGCTTCCTGCCCCAGGCCCCGAGGTGAGGACGGAGAGCCCGGAGGACAAATCCCCCCGTGAGACCCTGGTGGGAGAGGCCGTTTTGAAGGGCTCCCCGGCGCAGGAAGGCAGCGGGGAGGAAAAGGGCCGGAGATCCCCCCACAGGAGGGTCTCCAAAGCCATCCCAGGGTGCTCTGAGGAGGAAAGACCCAGCCTGTGCCGGGAAGGCGGCCAGACCTTGAGGGGGAGCTGTGACCTGGTGGTCCCTGAGCAGCCTCCCAGCAGGGAGAAGCCCTTCAAGTGTATGGAATGTGGGACAAGCTTCAGAAAGAGCACCCACCTCCTCAGCCACCAGCACATCCACACTGGGGAACGTCCCTACACGTGTGGGGAATGTGGGAAGAGCTTCAAGTTCAGCTCCAACCTCCACACCCACCAGCAAATTCACACTGGTGAATGGCCCTATACGTGTGGGGAGTGTGGAAAGAGCTTCAGGCGGAGCTCCGCCCTGATCCGACACCAGCACATCCACAGTGGGGAACAGCTCTACCCGTGTGAGCAATGTGGGAAGAGCTTCAGTGACAGCTCCACTCTGATCGTGCACCAGCACATCCACACTGGGGAACGGCCGTATATGTGTGGGGAATGTGGGAAGAGCTTCAGGAGCAGCTCCAACCTCCACACCCACCAGCGCATCCACAGTGGGGAACGGCCCTACAAGTGCTTGGAATGTGGGAAGAGCTTTCACACCAGCTCAGATCTCCTAAAGCACGAGCGGACACACACAGATGAGAGGCCCTTCCGCTGCACCGACTGTGGGAAGGGCTTTAACATGAACTCCACCCTCATCAGGCACCGGCGCATCCACACCGGGGAGAGGCCCTACAAGTGTGGGGAGTGTGGGAAGAGCTTTACCTGGAGCTCTAACTTGACCAGACACCAGCGGACCCACCAGTAAGGGAAGCCCTACCAGTGCCCCGACTGTCGGAAGACCTTCGGCCGCTGCTTCCACCCTGAATGAAGCCCCTCATTTGGAGGCAACCCCTGGAGTCCAGTGACTGTCAGTCCATCCCTTTCGACCACAAAGGGCCAGTCCCCTTTCCCAGGGGCAGGTTCTTCCAACAGAACCCTTCTTGGGGGTTGTGTAGAGATTCCTGCCCTGGCTGGGGACCCCCCAAGGTCACTGCTGGAGGTTGAGAGCAGAGATCTCCCCACCAGCATTGGTCTGGGGGAGTTCCATCCATCTCTAATTAAGAATTATTGCTTTTGTGCCAGCTTTAGTAGAATTGCTTCAACAATTGCTTTACTGTAGAGCACTGTCCTATCTTATCCTGTACTCCTGGTAATTTTAGTGTTTCTATTTGCAGTAAATAATTCTGATTAAGATCTTTTGTTTGATCATTTGTAACCCTAAATAAATTCCTTTCTATCAATAGATCTGATTTGCCATCATTAAAGCTGGAGGACAAAAATGATTCAGTCACACCTCTGTAATTCCTCTGAACTGGAACTGTTGGCATAATTCAAGGCTGAGATTGGATCCATCAGCCCCCATCACCCCACAGGAAGTTGGGAGCTTGGGGGGCCAGCCCCCTTTGCCAACCTGCCTGTGCCCAAAGACCCCCATGGGACAGTCAGACCCACCAGACCACCCCCTCTTTTCCACCCTTTTCCCTTTTTCTCCCATTTTCCCACTGTCCCCTTAATCCTAATTTTTCCCCCTGAACAGTTTTTGGGTCCAAATCACCACTTTTTGCTCCCTCTCCTGTGGGCACTGAAGGAGAAAATGAGGCTGCACACACAGAGTTCCATTTCAGTACTTGTCCTCCCATCTTTCCGGTGTCCCCCTTTCATTGGGGTTCCTTTGGAAACAGCGCCTGGGCTTTGTCTTTTAGTCCACCGGAATTCCCAGCATGGCCCCAAAGCAGTGCCCTGATCCCACACATTCCCCTCCCCTCATGTGCTGGCTGTGTTCAGCCACCAGGGAGAAACACAGGCTACCATGCAGAGCGTTCCAAGTGGTTTCCACTTTGGCAAACAGCACTCTCTGGATGGAAAACACCAGTCAAGGCCAAAACACTCCTTTTGGATCCTGATTAACTGAATGCAGCTGCTGCTGCCTTAACTTTTTCTCACAAAAATTCTCTGGGTTCTTTTGGTTTAAGGAGGCCCCACATGTCCCAATGGCCCCTTGATTCCATGAGCTTCCACAGTCTCCAAAGGTTCCTTTAGTTCCATGAGACCCTGCAGTCCCAAAATGCCCTTTGGATTCTCAGAGATTTCCCATTGTCCCGGGGTCCCTTGTGCTTCAGAAGGAGCTGCAGTGGGACAGTGGCCCCTTGGTTCCGTGAGCTCTGCAGTGTTCCAGGAATCCTTGGGTTCCAGGAGAGCCTGCAGTTTCACAAGGACCACTGGAATGCAGGTGGTTCTGCAGGGTCCCAATGGCCCCTGGATTCTGGGAGGTTCAGAAATATCTCCGGGCTCCCTTGGTTCCAGGAGGACACACATGTCAGCAGGAACCCTTGGTTCCAGGAGGTTTGACAGTGTCCCAGAATTCCTTTGATTTCATGAGGCCCTGGATTGTCCCAATGGACTCCTGATTCCATCAGCCCCCTCAATGTCCCAATGGTCCCTTGGTTCCATGAGTTTCTGCAGCGTCCCAGGGTTCCTTTTGTTCCATGGGGAGCTGCAGTGTCACAATGGGCCCTGAATTCCAGGAGTTTTCCCAGGGTGACAGTGCTGCCTTGATTCCATGAGATTGCCCAGTGTCCCAGGGCTCCTTTGGCTCCAGAAGGCCTTGCAGTGTCACAATGGTCCTTGGTTCCATGAGGTTCCACCATGTCCTTGCTGGAACATGCTCTGGGATCTGGACAGGCTGGATCAATAAGGCCACGTGTCAGGGCCTGCCCTTGGCTCCCAACAACCCCCAGGACGCTCCATGCTGGGGGCAGAGGGGCTGGAGAGCTGCTCAGCAGGAAGGGACTTGGGGGTGCTGCTTGACAGGGGCTGGATATGAGCCAGAGTGTGCCCAGGGGGGCAAGAAGGCCAAGGGCATCGTGGCCTTTGTGGAGAAGAGTGTGGCCAGCAGGAGCAGAGAACTGATTGCCCCTCTGTGCTGGGCACTGGGGAGGCCCCACCTGGAGTGCTGTGTCCAGTTGTGGCCCCTCAGTGCCAAAAGGCCCTTGAGGGGCTGGAGCGTGTCCAGAGAAGGGAACGGAGCTGGGGAAGGCTCTGGAAAACATGTCTGCTGAGGGACGGCTGAGGGAACTGGGCTTGTTGAGTCTGGAGAAGGGGAGGCTCAGGGGGGACCTCATTGCTCTCTACAATGACCTGAGAGGAAGTTTTAGTGGGTATGGGGCTTGGTCTCTTCTGCCAAGGCTATAGTGAAAGGTTGTGAGGGAATGGCCTTAAATTGCTTTGGGCAAGGTTCATATTAGTTATGAAAAAATCCCTTTTCCACTGAAAGACTTTTGAGGCATTGGAACAAGTAGCCCGGGGAGGTGGTGGAGTCTCTGGAAGTGTTCAGGTGGCATCTGGATCTGGCACTTTGGTATGGGGTTGTATTAGGGAGGGGTTCGAACATGCTGAAGCTTGAAAACCGAGACACCGTTGCTAGCTCAAAAAACAATATTTATTACCAAGAGGTGGCCAACAAAACGAACAAACCCAAAAGGGAGGAAGGAGGAGAGAAATAAGCCCCCAGCATGATCTCCCCCGTTGCCCAGCTGTTGCCTATAAAGTTATCTAACCGACCTAGCATGCCTCTAATTACCCATAGCAGAAGCTGCATCTTTGGAGAGTCAGTAAGTTCACAAAAGCTATCTGCTTTTTATACAATTAATTGAGTGGCCACAACCTCCCAGGTGTGGCCAGCACCGCCCAGCCCGAGGCCCTCAGTCCCACCCCCGGTTATGTCAGTGCATCTCTTCTGCGCACGCGTGAGAACTTCGGAAATCCCCTCATGCACGCGCAGAGTGTTTTGGGGGTCTATCTTAATTGAGTCTGGGGGTGCTACTTCATCCTTTTCCTCCTCAACTTCTCCTTCAAGTGACCTTGGAGGACAATTAGCCAATCACACAACACCAATTAAAAGAGTTTATACAAGAAGCTCTCTTCAAGGACAACTTTCCCATTTATCAGTGCTTGTTTTCCCATAACTTGGCAGGGAAAGAGCAAAACTTTCACAGGTGGCGGGGCCAAACCCAGACCAAAAGTATTAGCATAAATTCACCCTGGTACATTCACCAAAAGGTCTGAGCTACCCTTAACTCATCTCTAGACATCCATGGAAATAAAACAGCCCGACCTTGAACCCAAGGGAAACAAAGACAAATTCCACGGCTTTAGCTGGAGCAAGGTTGGGGGGGGAGTGTGTCACTCCTCTATGACATCACATGCTCCCCATGACATCACATCCTTCCTGTGACATCACACCTCCCCTACGACATCAAATCTCTCCTATGATGTCACATCCATCATATGACATCACATCTCTCCTGTGATACCATATCATCCCTGTGACATCATGTCCTCCCTTGTGACATCACATCTCTCCTAAGGCATCACATCCATAATATGACATCACATCTTTCCTGTGTTATCATGTCATCCTGGTGACATCACGTCCTCCCCTGTGACATCACATTCTCCCCTGTGACATCACAGTTCCGCTGTGACATCACATCCATCATATGACATCACATCTCTCCTGTGATATAATCCCTGTGACGTCACATACTCCCCTGTCATCACATCACCCCTGAGACATTACATCTCTCCTATGACATTACATCCATAATATGACATCACATCTCTCCTGTAATACCATATCATCCCTGTGACATCATGTCTCCCCTGTGACATCACATCCTTCCTGTGACATCACACCTCACTGTGACATTACACCTACCTTGTGACATCACACCTGCCCTGTGACATCACAGCTCCCCTATGATGTCACATCCATCATATGACATCACATCTCTCCCGTGGTATCATATTTCACGTGCTCCGCTATGACATCACATCACCCCTGTGACATCACACCTGCCCTGTGACATCACATCCTCCCATGTGACATCACAGCTCTCCTGTGACATCACATCCTTCCTGTGACATCACCTCTCCCCTATGACGTCACAAGCATAACATGACATCACATCTCCCTTATGACATCACACCCCCTGTGACATCACATCCTTCCTGTGACATCACGTCCTCCCCTGTCACATCACACCCTTTCTGTGACATTACATCTCCCCCATGACATCACATCCATCATATGGCATCACATCCTTCCTGTGACATCACATCTCCTCTATGATGTCACATCAATCATATGACATCACACCTCTCCTGTGATATCATATAATCCCTGTGACTTCATGTCCTCCCCTCCGTCATGATGCCTAATGGTGCTGAGAAAAGAAAACTCTGGAGCAGTCAATTGAGGGTGAGATAAGGAAAAGGTTTAATTTGTGCCCAGGCATAGATGTTACAAGATGCGTGCAGGCTGTGCCTGAGATGTTACTGCCCGACCAATCCAAGTTTTGTCCATTCCGTTGCTTTTGCCCTGGTCCACCCCTTGGCCCACCCCCTGGGAATTGGGTCTGGGGTGTATTTCGGGACCCCTTCTTCATCATCTTCATAATTTTCAGAGCACAGAGGGTACATGGTCAGCCAGTTCTTGACTGTGTTCTGTGGTTCAGGCTAAGATATGAGTGTTCTCTAAACAGCATAGGCCTGCCTCGACAAAAGACTAAACATTTTCTACTGGAATACAGGGGTAGGATTGATATGGGGAACATAGAATGGGGTGATGGGGTAGGGAATGTGTAAACTACTTGTGCTAAAGGGTGAGGGATAAGGGCTGCAGCTTCTAAAATCTACTTCTATTACTTAACTACTTCTAAAACTTATAAAATTAGGAAAATAAGAAAAAAACAGATGGACCTTACGGCATCAGTCTCCCCTTTAGAAATTGAACAAGACTCAAAGATCTTCAATCTCTACTACTTATACTTAACATGATATCAGTAAGATGACTAATATTTATAACATTAATCACATAACAAGCTATTATGTAGATTTAACACTATATTCTACTAACATGAATGACTGTTCTATTCTGGTTTAGTTTGGTAACTATGAAGTAAGTCTGTGGAAGCAAATTTAATGAAATATTTCTAAGAATTACCCAATATACATATAATTTAAACTTGTTGCTAAATTTCAGCCAAATTCATAGTGCAAATTCAGCACTCACTTTCATGAAGAATGTTAGGTGTATTTTGTCAAAGCCAAATGTAAATTTAGGTTTTAAACTCAATTCATAGTTACTAGTAATACTAAGCAATACAGACAAGAGAAAAAAAACTTAAACATTATTTTAACAGTCTTTGTAATAGTTTCTGTTGCTCTACTCATCTTAAGAACAGAGGTTTTCTTCTTCTTGGGTGAAATTTAGGGTTCTTGATAATAACTCTG
>NW_024104915.1:13598-127289 GCF_003945595.2 Pipra filicauda
TTGATGGAGTGTGACTCTCTGTCCGATGATAATTTCACTGGAATTTTGGATCTTGGAATTTCTGTATTTTGATCATCTGAGAGAGGAGCTTGTGCTTTTATCACATAAAGTGATTAACTGCCAGTCACAGATTTAATAGGTCAGTCAAGAGCTAACTTGAAGCAGGCTGCGTCTGGATGCAAGCAGCACCCTGGCAGTGCCAGTAGCTCACCACAGAGAGCTTGTACTCTCTGGACAGATTCTAGGTCTTATCGGGGCAGGCTGTCCTGTTCCAGCCTGTCCCAGACTGCAGTGGATCATCTTTACCTCATGAAGTGGTAATACAGGTACCTCTTGCCTCCATGGATAAAAGTATCCTCATTTATTGAATTAGGTGAATTTATATATTGTGAGTACTAGCAAAACAATAAAGCTAAAAAGCGATTCTAAGCAAAGCATTTAAATGATCTAAACAAATTATCTTAACAACTATGTTACCAGTTTGTTTCAAAATTGCAGGCAATGGTGCAAATTAGGTCTCAAGGTCCCATGGGAGAGTCTACAGAACCAGTGCTGTTGCAGTGCTGCCTCAGCACTGAAGCTACTTTCTGATTTGTCCTCCGGTCTCAGTGCAGGACTTCTTATGCAATTCAGCATTCATATACTCCTAGATGACACTAGATAAGAAAGCATCTTAAAAGCATAAGTATATAAACATGATTTCACAATCACATGAAAATCTATACAGACTTTTCATTTAATTACTCTTTCAGGAGGAATTCTTCCACAAGCTGCAGTAACTAAAGAGACATAGATGTTTACAAATTGCTGCTGGAACAAGATACGTGCAAGTACAAACATTACAAACCTTAAAACAATTCATGTAGCAAAAGCAATGTAAGCTTTTAATTTTTTGCACTTAAGCTAACAACAAGAGAAGCTCAAAAGTAAAATAGAATAGAAAATAATACAATAGATACAATAATCATAACACATATATATGTACCACCTTTAGAAGTTACACATTGATCTTACAACAGTTCTCAATCCTGTCAGAAGGCTTTTATGTTAGCTTCTTGTTTACTCACTCTTGATTTTATTACAGTTCAGAACTCTTTGTCCTGGTGTATTTCACTTGCAGTTGTCAAGACATTTGTGTACTTCTGCACAAAAGTTGTTTCCATGACTCTTAGTTTGAGTTCTGGTGGCACAGCTTTTAGGTCTGTCTGCTGGAACAGACTATCTGCAAACAGTCAACTTCTGACACATTGTTAGTTCACATTAAGAGCAAAACAATGGCCCCCCTTTTGATTTTGCCACAGCTCCCTGAGCTCAATCAGGGCACAGAGGGCAGAAATATTTACAGCCTGTGAGACTGAAACAGGCTTAGAGTACAGAGGATATAGAGGTCAATAGACAGTTTTTATTCTTCTAGTTTTGCTTGTTGGGGACAAATTAGTTGCTTTCCCTTCAGACCTAGACAATTTGTTTTTTAGTGTCCTCTCCCTTTGTGGAAAGAACACTCACCATTTGCTTCATCATGTTTGTAATAGTATTCCTAATTTTTGTGGTGTACACTGTATTTGTAGCATTCCTGGTAATTGTTGGTTTTGGTCTGAGCGTGATGCTGGCCCATACCATTGGGATGACAGCACTCTCAGCTTTTGCAGGGATTTCTTCATGGTTCTCCTGTATGAAGAAGATAGCTGCTTCAACACAATTAGTATCAAAAATCATAACTTTTATCTCCCCTTTGCAGAATTTGATTTCAACTTTTAAGTTCTCTAATGAACTCCTACTCAACAAAGGATTAGGAGAGTTTAACATACAGAAGAATCGATGAATTACCCAATATTTACTCAATGTACATCCTAAAAGTTCAAAGAGTGGTTTGGTTTCACTTATTCCTGTAATTTCAATTACAGTTATGGTATAATAACTAAATTTTTCTTTCAAATTATTACCTATTACATATATTGCACTGGCAAGCTTTAGCTTTTATGTTTGTTGGAAATGCACATTGATATTGCCCCCCCCTTTTGGCCTCGTGGGAGGGTATGGATTGTGAAGGCTTGGGAGAGCTGGAGGGGGAGTGACAGCTCCATCTCTGCCCCTAATGGTGGAGCCAGAGGGTCCCGTGTTAGGTTGGGCTGGGACTCCAGTTACAGACATGGCTTTAGCTTTTTCTGCAGCTTCTGTAGTTTTAGCCGGTCTTTTGTCTGTAGTTGCACCCGCGGCAGCTGCTTGTGTGGGATCAGCAGCTCCAGGGGAAAGGGCTACTCCCTCTACGTTAGTTAGTACAGGCGGGGGAGGTTTTACATGCTTATTCACTCTCTTTGCCCTTGCTTTTCTCGCAGCTCCAGGTGCCTTTGTTACGACTCGATCTACAGTCCTGTTTGTTATGCCTGGGGCAGTCCTCGGAACAGCAGGGGTAGGGCTGGGTCCCGTCACCTCCACAAAGTCAGTGGCCTCAGCACTCCCTCGTGCTGCCACTCCTAATGGTTTTAGAGCTTTCACAGCACTCGCGTCTGCCGTCTGTACTTGGGTCACACTATCAGGGACTAAAGACTCCTCGTCAGCCAAAGCAACAACTGGGACCAGCTCTGCCTGTCTCCGCCCCACTCTCTCTGTCCCCAGGTCTTCCCCTCCTTTCTCGCTTGCTAGTATAGTTGGGACAAACTTCGTTTGTTTTTGTCCGGTTATACGCACTCCTACAGCACCAGGAACAGGCAGCAACTTTCTTTTCTCTGTGCCAGCTGGCTCTGTCACCGTGGTAATGGCCGTTCCAGAAACCTCCCCTGCGCTCTGAGCTGGGAGTTCGGTTGCCGCGGCAACATCTGTTCTTAAAATTGCTCCACTGCCCATCGTACTCACCTTCTGTTCTCTATTGCAATATACTGTCCAAGCTATATCCAATAACTCATCAATATCCTTTTCATTACCACCTGCTCTTTGCAGTTTTTTTTTTATATCATTTGTGGACTGTCCTACAAACAAATACACTAGGTGTTTTTTCCCCAGGTCTGACTCTATATCAATATCAGTGGATTTCCCTATGACATCCTTCAGCCTATTCAGAAAATATGTGGGCGACTCATTCGTATCCTGTCTAACTTCATACATTTTAGACCAGTTTATCGCCTTTGTATTCGCCACTACAGTAGCACAGTGCTGTGTTCGCAGCAGTCAGCCCTGGGGTCTCTCCTGCAATCGGGGCATGCAGCCCCGTTTTTACAGCTTTCACGCCGCTATCGCCACTGACAGAATCAATGGCCTCAGCATCTGTCTGCGGTGCTGGGCTGCTCGGTTCCACAAACACCCCTGGGGCTCTCGTCATTTCTGGGGCCGACACTTTCACTTCACTGCCACCGTCAGAGCCAGCGACCCCTACGCCAGTCGCCGTCACTACACTGGCCGGTCTTGGCGCATTTCTCGCTGCGATTTCTAAAGTCTCCCTTGCCTCTACAACAGATGTTGCATCTATAGAAACTTTTTCAGGTGGCACCACACCAAAAGCAACTCTAGTAAAAGCTGACTTTTTAGACCTCACAGTTCTTGTCACGTCATCGGTAGAACTAACAACTTTAGTTCTCGCTTGCTCTGCTATGCCTGTGCTCCCTTCTGCTGTTACCATGACAACGCCGTCTGCTCTGGCAAAGCCGCCGTCAGCTGCAAGGGAACGGGTTGCTCTCCTCACACTCACTGGAACAGGCGGGGAGGGTCCCGCTTCCATTGCCCCTGTGGGGCCAGGAGTCGTTCCTGCTGTTATCCCTGTTGTGATCAAACTAGACATTACTTCCGAGCTAGCCAGCCCTGCAGCATCTGTATTACCCCCGCCTGGCTCTGCTGCGCCAAAAGCAGTTCCAACAAAAGCCGACCTTATAGATCTTATCTGTGCCGCTGTGCCTGCTCCGACCAAACGGACAGCCTCTGTTCTATCGTCTATGCCAGCGGGACTCACTCCTGCCACTTTCTTGAGTTTCTTTTTCCCTATCGGGGCTCTCTTGTACCGTTTTTTCCACTCAGGTTGTGTTAAAAGAAACAATTCTGCATACCGGATTTCTTCCCATTTTTCCTCTCTATGTAGCATCATAATAAGTTGCATTACAGTATCTAATTCGAACGTTCCAAGTTTTGGCCACACTACCCTCCTTTGGTTCCCGTATGAAGGCCACACATTCATAGATAACCAGCACAGTTCTTGCTTCTTTAAAGGTGTTTCAGGTTTAGTTAGATTGTCCCAGTGGTGTAAAATTAGGACTAAAGGGGAGTCCTCTGCAACTTTCCCCCTGGATTGTGTACTGCCCATACTGATTAAGAGACACAGAAAAACTTTTCACTGCGAGACTCAAACCTGAAGCTCTAGGGTTCCAAAGTTGTTACTTTAACCACTTAGCTACAGAGGCCCCCCAGCTCCTTGCAGCAACAGAGCACTCTGGAAGGGCGTCCCCCTCCGACCGAAAGGAAATCCAGCCCTAGGCTGACACAAATCCGTTCTGACCTGCACTCAGCGAAACCCTTTTCGCCTACTGGAAATTGACTCTCGTGACTTTTGGGCCCAAGTCCAAGCCTTTCCAGTCCCACCGTGTTCCCTATCTCCCAGGAAACACAAAAACTCTTCCGCAGCTCCTAACAAATAAAAAAAATTTTTCCTTATTCACCCTTTTCTTAACTCACCTCTGTGCTCCGTGCTTGGTTCTGTGGAGCTGGGGCTTCCCTAGATCACTGCGGGAATTCTCCAAAAATGCCGGCTGATGAAGAATTCCTGCAGGATGAAAGTTTCCAATCTGGAGTAGCCTGAGGTCTCTGATTTTCCCGTACGGACCACCAGCTGATGCCTAAGGGTGCTGAGGAAAACAACTCCGCAGCAGTTAATTGAGGATGAGATAAGAAAAGGGTTTAATTTGTGCCTAGGCATAAAGATCACAGGACATGCACGCAGGTCGTGTTCAGGTGTTACAATTTATAATACTGTCCAACCAATCCAAGTTTTGTCCATCCTGTAACTTTTCCCCTGGTCCACCCCCTGGGAATTGAGTCTGGGGGCTTTTCTTCATCATCTTCATCTTCTTCAAAGCACAAAGGGTACATGGTCATCTAGTTTCTGACCATGTTCTGTGGTTCAGGCTAAGATATGAGTGCTCTCTAAACAGCATAGGCCTTGCCTTGACAAAAGACTAAACATTTTCTACTGGAATTCAGGGGTAGGATTGATATAGAGAACATAGAATGAGGTGATGGGGTAGGGAATGTGTAAACTATTGTGCCAAAGGGTGAGGGATATAATAGAGCTACTTCTAAAATCTACTTCTACTACTTATAATTACTTATAAAGCTTATAAAATCAGAAAAATAAGAAACTAAAAGGGTCGTAAGGCATCAATGGAAGTCCCGGTCCATTTGTGGTGCTCCATTTTAAGAGCGTCAACAGTTTATTTTCTGCTACGTCTTTGTCCAGCATTTTTAAGAATTGGCTGATAGCTTCAGCTTTTGCTTTAGTTTCTGGGGAACACCTCCCCTCGTGGGAATACATCCCTCCCATGCTAATAGGTTACCTCTTGTTTGCTGAAGCTGGACTTTTCTTCTTTTGTCCTTTTTCGTCCTCTTTCTCTTTTTGTCCTGTCTTTGCAGAGGTGACTGATGCACACAATTTGTTGAAGAGCTCTTCCTTTTTCCTTGGAATTCCATCAGGATGGATGCTATGGCAAGATGTCCCAAGGCCTTTGGCCTCTGGTTACCGACGCCTGTTGAATGTCCCGATTCGGGCAGCCATTTAGAGCATTTGTCTTGCACAAACCCAGTCGACACAGGGGTGCAATAACCCAATTAGTTTTATTAAGATCAACACAAGCTTATATAGACACTTTAAACCGTGATATGGGACCTCCTCAAGCACTCCCATCCGAGCACTTCACTGTGCACGTGTGACAGAGACAGAAGGACTATGAGTCCCAGGATGCCCTTTGGCATTCTTCCTGGAATATGAACTGCTACGGGATTGAGCCACTTTGAGGGGACAGATTGATCCCACTCGACTTTTGAGGTGCAGAGCTGGGAGAGACTGGAATGTTAATGGTCCACAGCTCCAACACTCTCCAGTTGCAGAAGCAGCGGAGGCTTTGCTGCCTGTGGGCAAAGGAACCGCCCGGGGAAGGGGAGGAGCACCCACCCCTGGAGGGGACAGGCTGGGCTAGGAGCCAGAGAGAGGAAGTGTTATTTTTATGGTTTTATATCACTATAGACAGGAGTCAAAACTGCCCCAAACCTACTTTACAGGGAAACAAAATTGATCTAAACTGAACCCTACATATATAGATAGATATATAGATAAACTAACTCTAATCTTCCCCAAGGGATCAGTTAACAAGACCCTGGGTCACCCTCACTGTCAGGGGGGTCAGGACAGGGGCAGGACACAGGGGTCACCAGGTGTATGCCCAGCATGGATCACCTGGAACGTGGGTTACCAGGTCTGTGTCCAACGTGGGTCCCTGTGGATCACCCAATGGAGGTCCTTCAATGGTTGATGGAGTTGCAGCAGCAGTCGAAGCTTTCCCTGCAGTCGGGGCACTCGTAGCGCTTCTCTTACCGGTGGGTCCGTTGGTGTCTTGTCAAGGTAGAGCTCTGGGCAAAGCCCTTCCCACACTCCCCACACTTGTAGGGTCTCTGCCCGGTGTGGATGCGCTGGTGGGTGACGAGGTTGCCATTCTGCTTGAAGCCCTTCCCGCAGTCGGTGCAGCGGAAGGGCATCTCATTCTTGTGTGTCCACTGGTGCTTGAGGAGATGTGAGCTGGTCTGAAACCTCTTCCCACATTCTCCACACTTGTAGGGCCGTTCCCCAGTGTGGATGCGCCGGTGGGCAAGGAGGCTGGAGCTCGTCCTGAAGCTCTTTCCACACTCCCCACACGTGTAGGGTCGTTCCCCAGTGTGGATGTGCTGGTGACTGTGGAGGGTGGAGATGTCACTGAAGCTCTTCCCACACTCCTGACACGTGTAGGGCCATTCCCCGGTGTGGATACGATGGTGGTTGCGTAGGTGGGAGTTGCAGTTGAAGCTCTTCCCACATTCCCTACACATGTAGGGCCGCTCCCCAGTGTGGATGCGCTGGTGGGTGAAGAGGTTGGAGCTGTGCCTGAAGCTCTTCCCACATTCCCCACACATGTAGGGCCGTTCCCCAGTGTGGATCTGCTGGTGTATCCGGAGGGTGGAGCTTCGTCTGAAGCTCTTTCCACATTCCCCACACGTGTAGGGACGTTCCCCAGTGTGCATGTGCTGGTGGTTGAGGAGGTGGGTGCTCTGGCTGAAGCTCTTCCCACATTCCAAACACCTGAAGGGTTTCTCCCTGCTGGGAGGCTGCTCAGGGACCACCAGCTCAGAGCTCTGGCTCAAGCTCCGGCCACCTTCCTGGCACAGGCTGGGTCTTTCCTCCTCAGAGCACCCCGGGATGGCTTTGGAACCCCTCCTGTGGGGGGATCTCCGGCCCTTTTCCTCCCCGCTGCCTTCCTGCGCCGGGGAGCCCTTCAAAACGGCCTCTCCCACCAGGGTCTCACGGGGGGATTTGTCCTCCGGGCTCTCCGTCCTCACCTCGGGGCCTGGGGCAGGAAGCAAGAAGGACAGGCAGGGGATTTGCCTCCGGCCCACAGGGAAGGCCAAGGACATCCCCCCAACTCCGGCCCCGGCAGGACGGCGGCGCCAGCGGGGTTGTCCTGCAGCCGGGGCCATGCTCGGCTGACAGAGCCAGCACAACACCCGCCCAAAGGGACACTGACTTCCTCCTCACCTGCCTGGGGGGACCAAGGCATCTTCCTCTTCCTCGCAGCCTCCTCCTCCATCCGCCCAAGCTTTGGGAAGGACAAATCCTGATGGGGGGGAAAACAAGGGCTGAGAGCATCGGCTTGGGGGTTCCTCCTGCCCAAGTCCACCTCTAGAACTCACTGGGCATCCTGTGTCCATAAAAACCTCCAAAACACCAAGATTTAGCCCAGAAAAACCAAAACCACTGAGATTCAGGCAAAAAAACCCTCAGAAATCTAGAGATGAACCCCCCTCAAACTGCAAAAAGTTGAGATTCGGCAAAAAAATACTCCAAAATATCAAGATTCAGCCCAAAAAATCTTACCCAGAAGTTCCCCCTCTCTGGTCTCTCCCCTCTGGGGTTCAGAGGGTCTCCCCTGTCTGGGATGCTGGGGGTCCCACTTAGGGATGCTGGGAGTGTTGAGGGTCCCAAGGGTCCCTTCTCCTGTGACTCTCACCTTCAAGGTGCTGTGTTCCCAGACATTCCCCCTCTCCAGGGTTTCCACTTTGTTGTCCCAGGGATCCCAGGGGTCACCACTGTCCTACTGTGCCACTCTGAACCAGCAGAGTAGTTGGAGAACAGATGGTGGTAAAATGTAGTCTGTGCCAAGTGTTTTAGGACTCTTTGGCCCAAAGAGTCTGTGCCCTGAGAACATTGGATCCAGCAGCGCCAGTACCCCAGAGAAAGTTGGGAGCTCAGGGGGGGACCCCCCTTTGCCAATCCCCTGTGCCCAAAGACTCCCATGGGACTGTCAGACTGTCCAGACCACCTCCCCTTTTCCACCCTTCTCCCTGTTCCTTCCACTTTTCCATGGTCCCCTCAATTTCCAGCCTGCCCAGGATCACTTTTGGGGTCCCAACCCCCACTTTTTTCCTCTTTCTCCCACATCATCCCCCCAATCCCCACCCCCTCATGCTCAGGTTCAGGGTCCCACATTCTGCTTCCCCCACCCTTCTGACCTCTCCCACCCATTTCCCATTATCCCCCAAACCTCAGAGCCCCTCTCCTCTCCACTTTTAGGGGGTTCCCACTTCCCTCCCACTGAGTTTGGGTTCCCACCACCCATTTTGTCCCCTCTGACCCCCCTTTTCCCACCGACCTCCCCCTTCCCACCCCCCACTCCCCCGAGAGCTTCTCGCCCGCAGCCGGGGGGGCTCCCAGCACCACCAGTGCCCAGAGAAGTCCCCCCAGAAAAGGGGTTGGGTGGGGTCCTGGGTGGGCTCTGAATGTTTTTGGGGGTCCTTGGGGGACTGTGGGTTAGGGTGTCCCGCTGCCACCTCCCCAGCCCCGCGGAGCCGAGCAGTGCCACAAAATTGCTCCAACTGACTAAGAAACCTCGACACAAGTTCTTTATCCTGTCACCTTCTCAGCTTATCCCTTCCCGCTCCCAGCCCCCTTTGCTGGCTGTCTCTCTCCTCCCTGTGCCCATCAGTCACAGCTGCAGTTCTTCCCTCCATCGCAGTCTGGGGGCCCTGCTGAGGAGGTGCTCAAGGAGTTGGTGGTGCCGATCTCCCCCTGCTGCAATTCCTTCCCCCAGGTATGGCTCAGAGTGCCTGACTTCCCTCCTGTGCCTCTGGGCCAGCCAGTTCCTTCCTCCTGGTATTGTCTTATCCACCTGGCCCCCCCAGCGAGGGGCCCTGGATGGTCCCTACGAACCCCCTGCCCTCAGTCCCTCCTGGGCTGGCACATCTCCGAGCCTGTGTCACGGCACCGGCTGCTGCCAAGGGACGGCCCTGCTGCAGTTTGCACCTAAACCCAACAAACTGGGGCAGGGGGGCAGCCCTGGAAATCAGGGCTTTGCTCCCATGGCTCTGCAGGGGCTTCCCACGGGCTCTCAACCTCCTTTGGGCATCCCCTGCTCCAGCGTGGGCTCCTCCCGGGCTGCAGGGGGGTCTCTGCTCCAGCCTGGACTCATCCACAGGTCACAGACACTTCACCTCAGGTTCACCCAGAGCTCCAGCTGGTTCCATGAAGCAGTGATCCCCTGGTCCCCTGACAGTGTGGGCACCTCGCCAGGGCTGTTCCTCGAGGTTATCTGGCCCCCTGCCAGCCTGGGGCTGTTTCTCCAAACCACCAAACCACGTGTGCCAAACGCCCTGGTTGGTCAGTGCCAGCTGGGGGAGCGGGCACTCGCTGAGGGGATGAGAAAACTGCACCCGGGGCTGGGCTGAAAGAGGCTTCAGCACCACTTCTGATGGCCCAGGGGCAGCATCTGGCTTCTCCCAAACAGAGAGATGGCACTTGTTCCTCTGCAGGGAGTCAAGGGCAGGAGGGTGACTCCTGCTGCATGGATGGAATGGCAGAGGATCCCTTGGGTCCCCAGAATGGATCAGCACTCGGGCATAGAAACTGCCCTTGGGCTCAGGATGCAGTTGCCAGCACAGACTTCCCTGCAAAGTCTGCAGTGAGTCAAGCTCTGGAGAGGAGATTGTGCCCCATGCATGGGACTGTAGAGGCTCCCTCAGGTCCCCAGAATGAATCAGCAACCAGGAATAGACACAAAAGGTTCCCCCAGAGAGGTTTGGGGGAGTGTCCTGTAGGGAGGGGACAGTGTCACCCCACCAGGGTGGGGCTGGCAAATGGGAGGCTGCTCCAGGGGTCTGCAAGAGCCCTCGTGCTCTGCTCGGCCCCACAACTGCCTGGTACCAACACCCCCGGCTGCCCCCGGCCCTGGGCAGCTCTGCTGCCACAGGCTGTGCCCTCACCGTGGCCCTGCAATGGCCCTGCCTGTCCCTCACCCGGGGCCCTGCCCGTGGCCCTGTCCCTTGGCTCTCTCTCTGCCAGCTCAGTGTGGGGCACACGGGCTGGGGGTCCCTCCCAAGCCCCCCGGGCAGCCGGCGTTGGCTGGGGGGATGTGAGGGCTGGGCCTGCTCAGCACAGCCCCGGCCTCGTGCCCAGCGCCTCTTTCCTGACCCACACAAGAGCTTCCCGGCCCCCCCAGGGCTCCCCTGCTGCTGCCTCTGCTCCTGGCCCTGCCTTTGCTGCTCCCTTGGCTGGGGCAGCGGCTGCAGGGGGGGATGGCAGCAGCTTCAGCTCCACGGCACTTCCTGGGGGGAGCTCAGCCCGGGGGGACGGGCAGGGACCTGATGGGGATGGACAGGGGCCCAGCAGGGACAGACAGGGCCTGCAGGGGAAGGCACAGGGACAACCTGGACCCCCACACTGCCAGGGCTGTCTCTGCTCCTCCTTGCAGGCTCCGTGGCCAGGCACAGTTTGTGTTCCTGGGTGCCCACCATCTCAGCACTTGGAGACGCTCAAATCAGCGCCCGCAGCTCTGCAGCAAAGCCCCAGCTCACCTGGCACACAGGGGATGGACACAGCACCTTCTCGGGGATGGGCATTCACAGCTTCAGTTCTTCCTCACCACTGGGCTCACTTCCGCGCCACTTCTCAGCCTCACCTCAGGGCCTGGGCTCAAGGACAGGAACCTGCAGGGAGGGGACATCAGGTGCAAGCTGAGGGCTGCCTGCTTGCACTGGCCTCTGGGCTTCCTTCTCCTTCTACAACCAGCCCACAACTTAGCCTGATTTTCTAACACCACACATTTACACACTAACCTTGGAGATAGATATGGACAGACATCTCTATCACCCTGGGGATAGAGCCTCAAGCATGTGCTGCCATAGGAATGGCAATCAGAGAATCACAGAATCAGCTGGGTTGGAAAAGACCTCCAAGATCATCAAGTCCAACCCTTGATCCAACCCTGCTGTGCTTCCCAGACCATGGCACTGAGGCCACATCCACTCTCACCTTCAACACCTCCAGGGACGCTGACTCCACCCCCTCCCTGCCCACCCCATTCCAAGGCCTGATTACTCTCTAGACAAAAAATTGCTTCCTAATATCCAACCTAAACCTCCCCTGGCACAGCTCAAGACCCAGCCCTCTTGTCCTACTGCTGCTTCCTGGCACAACAGCCCCACCCCCACCTGGCTCCAACCTCCTGGCAGGGACTTGCAGACAGTCAGGAGGTCTCCCCTGAGCCTCCTCTTCTCCAGCCTCAACACCCCCAGCTCCCTCAGCCTCTCCTCACACCACTTGTGCTCCACTCCCTTCCCCAGCCTCGCTGCTCTTCTCTGCACCTGCTCCAGCCCCTCCAGGGCCTTCGTCAACTCAGGGGCCCAGAGCTGGACACAGCACTCCAGGGGTGGCCTCACCAGCGCTCAGTCCAGCCCAACAATCACTTCCCTGCTCCTGCTGACACACTCTTCCTCAGACAGGACACCAGCCATTGGCCCTCTTGGCCTCCTGGCCACACTCTGCCTCCTCTTCAGCTGCCTGTCCATCCACACTCCCAGCTCCCTTTCTGCCTGCCTGCTCTCCAGACACTCTGGCCCCAGCCCGGGGGGCTGATGGGGCTTCTTGTGGCCAAAGGGCAGGACCCGGCCCTTGGCCTGCTGGAACCTCATCCCCTTGCAATCAGCCCATGGATCCAGCTTGGCCAGGTCCCTCTGCAGAGCCCTCCTGCCTTCCAGCACATCAACACACCCCCAGCTTGGGGTCACCTGCACATTTGCTGATGAAATGCCTGGTTCTGCAGGAGCTGCAGATGCTCAAGGGGCAGCAGGACCTGGGGGGGCCTGAGGGGCTTTGGGGTGCGGGAGTGTCCTGGGGGAGCTGGGGAGGGGCTTTGGGGATTGGGGGTACAGACCAGGACAGAGCAGGACAAACCAGGAAAGACCATTACAGACCAGTACCTCCTCACTGCTCCCCACATCTCTCCTGGAGCTGGGCCACGTTGTTGTGGGACATCTGAGCCCCCCCCAGTGCCCTCCCAGTACAGCCCAGTGCCCCCAGTACAGGCCACTCTGTTCCTGTCCCAGGGTGCCGGGTGATCCATCTTTAGGGGGGGTTGGAGGCATTTCAGGGGGGGCTGGGGGAGATTTGGGGGGATCGGGGGGAGGGGTTGGATGGGGATTTGAGGTGTTTTGGGGGGCTTTGGGTGCATTTAGGGGAGTTAAAAGGGGTGTTGAGAGGGCAAAGGGATTTGTAGGGGGAGGCAATTAAAGGGAAAATGGGGGTTTGGAGACATTTGGGTGGGGTTAATGATGTCTGTGGGTAAATAGGAGGGGCAGCACCACACTCAGGTGAGTCCTGAGACCCCCCTGGTGTCCCCAAGACCTTCTTGGTGTCCTTAATTTCCTCCCCTAAGACCCCGGAACTCCCCTGGTGTTACCAATGTCCCCAGGGCCTCCGGATCACTCCAATTCCCCTCTTGACACCCCCAATTCCACTGTCCACAAACCCCTCCTCACTCTCCCCAGTGTACCCAAACCCCATCCCTGATGTTCCCAACCCTCCATCTCACCCCAGGAGCCCCCCCGGACCCCTTGACCCCAAAAATGCCACCTCCCATGCTCACAGAAAGGCCAAGGGCATCTGGGGACACGTTGGGGACAGTTGGGGGGCTTTGGGGGAATTACTGGGGGATACTGGGACACACTGGGGGGAACCAGGGGGCACTGGGAGGGACTGGGGGGTTACTAAGGGACACTGGGAGGGCACTGGGAGGGACTGGGAAGTTATCAGGACACACGAGGTGACACTGGCAGGTTACTGGGCCATACTGGGGGTTACTGGGTGCTCACTGGAGAATCACTGGGCCATACTGGGGGCAGTGGGAGGTCACTGGGACACACTGGCTGGTCACTGAGGGGGTTACTGGGCTGTACTGAGGGTCACTGAGAGGTCACTGGCCTATACTGGGGGCACTGGGATCTCCTTACCTGGATGTGGTACATCCCCCCCCCCCAGACTTTGGGGGGCACCCCCAGGACCCTTCCCCTGGGGGCTGGGGACTTCCGGAACACACTGCTAGGCTGTAGGGGACCCCCGCTCCTCCCCCCTTTGGGGTCTCTGTGTGCTGATTGTTGTGGGTCTCTGGGGTTCGGGGGGGGTCACTGGGATCCCCTTTCCCTGGGCCATACTGGTTCGCTGGGCCGGCCGGAGCGCTGTGGTGGGAAAAGTAATGGCGGGTCGCGCGGGGCCTCATGGGAGTTGCAGTTCCCTCCTGAGTACTCCGCCGGCGCGCCTGCGCAGTGCAGCCAGGGCGTTGACAAAGCCCCCCCCCGCACGGCTTCCAGGCCCCGCGCTCTGCCCCTCGGGAACCCCCGAACCCCTCGGCTAAACCCTGCGGAGCCCTCCAGCCTTTCCACCCACAGCCGCGCTCCCCGCAGCCCCCGAGGGGATCCCCAGGGGAGGATCCCGCAGGCCCCGCCACCTCTGACAGCTTAGCCCTACCTTCCGCCATCTTGGTTTCCCGGCAGCCAATACGGCGCTCTGCGCGCGCAACGCCTTTACTGACCCCGCCGCAGCCAATCAGGGCGCGGCCCCGCCCTCCGCCCGCCCGCCCGCCGCGCTCCCGTCAGGAATGTTTACACGGGCGGTGCCGCAGCACCCTCAGCCTGAACTGAACCTGGTTTTACCTCATGAAATCTTTGATCTCTGTTAGCCAAGCCCCTCTTTCCTTCCCCAGTTGTCTTGTCCTTTTTTTGGGGGGGGGGGAGGGGGGGGTGCCATATCGGCCCTTTGCACTTGAGCGAACTGAGGTTTCTACCAGAAAGGGCCAGTCCCCTTTCACAGGGGCAGCTTCTTCCAACAGAACCCTTCCTGGGGGCTGTGTGGAGATTCCTGCCTTGGCTGGGGACCCCCCAAGGTCATTGCTGGAGGTTGAGAGCAGAGATCTCCCCACGAGCGTTGGTCTGGGAGAGTTCCATCCATCTCTAATTAAGAATTATTGCTTTTGTGCCAGCTTGAGTAGAATTGCTTCAACAATTGCTTTAGTGTAGAGCACTGTCCTATCTTATGCTGTACTCCTAGTAGTTTTAGTGTTCTAATATATATAATGGCCAGTCTTCGCGAGCGAAGATTTTGGGAAAGGTCATTAACCCTTCCAGCCTGCGCAGTGGATTTTTAGGTGAGACACAGCGTGCGCTGAACTGAGCCCACCCTTTAGTCCTGAGGTTCATCTGCCGGGGCCGAGCAAAGCTTGGACAGTGGCAGTGAGGTCCCCAGGATGTAGGTTTGTTTAGAGTGACCTTCTCTTAGGTGGATTGCCTACCAAGGCTGACGAGCTCCACCTGCCCAGGGGGCCGGGAATCGAACCCGGGTCGCAGAGGTGAGAGTCAGGCACTCTAACCACTAGACCACCAGAGGTTTAGTGTTCTATTGTGCAGTAAATAATTGTGATGAAGATCTTTTGTCTGATCATTTGTAACCCTAAATAACTCATTTCTATCAATAGATCTGATATGCCATCATTAAAACCTTGGGGACAAAAGTGTTTCAGTCACATCTCTGTAATTCCTCTAAACTGAAAGTGTTGGCATAACCCAAGGCTGAGATTGGATCCAACAGACCCCAGCACCCCACAGGAAGTTGGGAGCTCAGGGGGGCCATCCCCCTTTTCCAACCCCCCTGTGCCCAAAGACCCCCATAGGACCATCTGACCCACCACACCCCCCCCCCTTTTCCACCCTTCTCCCTGTTTCTCCCACTTTTCCATGGTCCTCTCAATCCCCACCCCACCCCCCCATTACTCTGGGGGTCCCAACCCCCATTTTTCCCCTCCTCTCACATCTTCCACATCATCCCCCAATCCCCAGCTCCGTTCAACTCAGTTTGGGGTCCCAGCATCCCAAAAAAAAGGGTTTATGTGGGATCCTGGGTGGGCTCTGAGTATGTTTGGAGGGTTCTCTGGGGCGTGTGGGGAGATTTAGGGGGGTCCCAGCACCTTTTGGGGTGAGCTGGGTGCCTTTTAAGGGGCAGGTGCCTCACCAAGACCCTCCCAGAGGGGGTTGACACAGGGGGAACAATGGGGGTCCCCATTCCTGATCTATCTCGGGGCCAGTTTTGCCCCCCCCAACTTGGTTCCACTCCTCAGGATCCCCCAAAGCCTCTCCCCATTGCCCCCCAATAACTGGGACTGGGGAGAACTGGGAAGCTTTCCTGGGATCAGGAGTGGCAGCAGGGGAGGGGGGGACACACGACCCCCCCAAAATCCTCACGGAGACAGGGGGGGTCCAGTCTGGGCCCGAGGCCCCGGGGAGGGGCTGCGGCCGCCGGCTCAGGAGCTCTGTGGGGAGAGAAAAGGGGGTGACACCGGGGTGGGGGGACAGGGGGGACACCGGGATACACTGAGACCTGGACTGGATCCAGTGGGACCAGAACTGGGGCAACGGGGATCATACTGGGAGCACCTGGCAGCGTGTTGGAGGCAACTGGGATATACTGAGAGTGACTGGAACCACAGTAGGGGTGACTGGGAGCAACTGGAACCACACTGGGGGCTACTGGGATCATACTGGGAGCAACCGGGCCCTTGCTGGGGTCATGCTGGGGTCATACTGGGAGTGACTGCAATAATACTGGGAGTGTGTGAGAGGGACTGCAGCCATATTGGGGATGAGTGGGATCAAACTGGATTAGTACTGGAAGTGTCGGGAAGTCACTAGTATCATACTGGTGGCAACTGTGATTGTACTGGGATCATACTGGATCAGACTAGGATCATACTGAGAGCAATTGGTTCTATGCTAGGGGCAGCTGGAAACTACTAGGATCCCACTGGGAGGAAGTGGGAGCAACTGTGACCATGCTGGGCACAACTGGGATCATATTGGGAGCAACTGGGCCCACAGTGAAGGTGGCTGGGGTCATACTGGGAGTGACTGGGAGCATTCTGAGGGCAGTTGGGACCATGTTGGCGCAACTGGGATATACTGGGAGCAAGTGGGATCACACTGGAATTGACTGGGATCATACTGGGAGGCACTAGGACCCCATTGGGGGTGACTGGGAGTGGCTGTGAGCAACTGGGATCATGCTGGAAGCTACTGGGAGCAACTGGGAGTGAGTGGGACCACACTGGGGGCAACCGGGATATACTAGGAGAGACCAGGAGTGACTGGAATCACACTGGGACTGACTGGGAACATACTGGGAGTGACTGGGAGCATGCTGAGGTTAACTGGGATATACAAGGAGTGGCTGGGAGTGACTGGGATTATACTGGGAGTGACTGAAACCATAGTAAGGGTGAATGGGAGCAACTGAAACCACGCTGGGGGCAACTGGGATCATACTGGGAACAGCTGTGCCCCTACTGGGGTCCTGTTGGGGTCTTACTGGGAGTGACTACAATACTACTGGGAGTGTGTGAGAGGGACTGCAGCCATACTGGGGATGAGTGGGATCAAACTGGATTAGTACTGGAAGTGTCTGGAAGTTACTGGGATCATACTGGGGATGACTGGACTCATACTGGGATCATACTGAGATCATACTGGGATCATACTGGGACCATGGAAGGGGCAAATGGCCTCCTCCAAGGAGTGACTGGGAGTGACTGGGGCCATACTGGACTCAGACTGGGAGTCCCTGAGAGTGAAAGGAACCATCCTGGGGGTGGCTGGGAGCAACTGGGACCACCTTGGGGGCAACTGGGATCCTATTGGGAGTGACTGGGAGTGACTGGGATCATAGTGGAAGTGACCAGCACCATACTGGAATCATAGTGGGAGTGACTGTAAGGGACCAGAATCAAACTGGGAGTGACTGGAACTACGCAGGGGGGAACTGGGAGCCAGTGGGGCCAGGCTGGAAGCCAACTGGGAACATCCTTGGAGCAACTGGGATCCTGCTGGAAGCAACTGGGAGTAACTGGGAGTGACAGGGTGCATGCTGGAGGCAACTGGCATAAACTGGGAGTGACTGGGAGTGACCAGGATCATACTGATGGAAACTGGAACCATCCTGGGGCAAGTGGAAGTAACTGGGTGTGACTACGAGCATGCTGAGAGCAACTGGGATATACTGGGAGTGTCTGCAACCATCCTGGGGGTGACTGGGACCACACTGGGAGTGACTTGCACCATGCTGGGGGCAACTGGGAGCAACTGGGAGTGACTGGATCTACAATGGGGCAACTGGGATTGACTGGGACCATGCTGGGGGAAGACTGGGATCATACTTGGATTGACTGGATCTATGCTGGAGGCAACTGGGAGCAACTGGGACCATGCAGGGGACAACTGCAATCGTACTGGGATCATACTGGGACCATTCTGGGATCAGACCAGGATCATACTGGGAGCTACTGGGACCCTGCTAGAGACAACTGGGAGCAACTGGGATCACACTGGGAGGAACTGGGAGGTACTGGGACCCTGCTGGGGACAACTGTGAGCAACTGGGATCACACCGGGAGGAAGTGGGAGCAACTGAGACCAGGCTGGGCACAACTGGGATCATACTGGGAGCAACTGGGCCCACAGTGAAGGTGGCTGGGTCATACTGGGAGTGACTGGGAGCATTCTGAGGGTAGTTGGGACCATGTTGGCACAACTCATCACTGGTTGCCAAAGTCATCACATACCTAAAATAAACCTGAAACTCTGCTTTTCAGTTAACCTGCTGACTTGCAGTCAAATTTTCAGACAATGCAATTACAAACTACTAGAAAAGGATCAAACTGCATTCAGCAGATGTGTTTTGGAAAAATCCTAAAATTTCCTGGTGTTGCCAATCCAAACAGCTGTTTAAATTACACTTTTATGAATCCCAAAAATCCAGTGGGATTGAACAAGCTCTTGGGAGAAGACAACCTGCTGGCATATCTAAATTGTCTTTGGATTTGCTGCAACATTAGAAAACAGACATTAACTTGGAACTGGCAAAATCAGCATAAAAATCTAGTAGACTAATATGGGAGTTGGTTGTGGTGAGGAGAACAAAGTTTCCTGGTCTTCAGTTGATATTGCCAAAATGACAAATTTAAGTATCAACAACAGTATCTCTGATGTATTTTGGAGTTCAAGCCATCCATCAAAGTGTTTACTGGCAACAATGGGAACACTAATTCTGATTTTCAATCAGAGAGTTTATTCATTGTTCTAACCAAACATACTTGGAGTTATATTTGGGTTTAATAGTGCTAAAAAGCCATACAGATTCTCTACCAGTAAAATAAGGGACTGGGAAAAACACTGTGACCACTTCTCTCCCCACACCACCCAGTGGCAAACACAAGAGACCCATGTGTAGGCTTGTGTAGGTTGCACCGACAAATATTAATTAGGTATTTTACTTAGAGAGTCTCTTCACTGGGTAGAAAAATCTTCTGGGAGGAAAATTGTGATTTTCCACAGAAATTTTTGTTGTCAGGTTCCAGTGACAATGCCTAATTACCTAGGCAGCCTCATCTCCTTGGATGGCAAGATTGACGGAGAGATAGACAACAGATTAGCAAAGGCATATAGTGCTTTTGGAAAACTCCACAAAAGAGTATGGCGTAATAAACACTTGAAGAAAAGTACCAAGATCAGTGTTTACAGAGCCATAGTGCTGTCTACTCTCTTATATGGTTCCGAATCATGGGTCATCTACCGCCACCACCTGCATCTCCTAGAACGCTTCCATCAACGCTGCCTCCGCACAATCCTAAACATCCACTGGTCAGATTATGTGACCAACACATCTGTTCTAGAGCAAGCAGCAGTCACAAGTATAGAAGCCATGTTACTGAGAACACAGCTGCGATGGGCAGGGCACGTCTTGAGGATGAAGGACCAACCACCGCCTTGTTGAGAAAATCTTAGATGATGCAGGACATATACTGCATCAGGCCTGCTTGCACAGATCCGGCCTGCGTGCTGGACGGCACGGACCTGTGTTCTCCAGCAGCAGATGTGTGTCCTTGAGCAGCAGATATCAGAAAGCTACATAGAGGAAAACAAGGAAGGATGTTGTTATCCAGGGTGTGAGAAACCAGAAGATGGGGGGACCTGGAAATGTGCCTTGGCTAGTAGAGCCAATGAAGTTATAGATATAGTGTGTGAAAGTAAATGTAACCAATAGAAAGTTAGAATAGAGCGTGTGAACCCTGTAGGACCCTTGATAATGTGTGTATTTTTGGAATAAAGTGAGAGCATTGCCTGTACCTCTATGAGGATGTGTCTCTGACTCTCGAGCTCGTTTTTTGCATCTTCTGCTTTTATCTGGCGCCCGAAAAGGTGATAAAAAGCGCAAAACGGTAGAAGAATGCGGTTAGCCGGTTAATCTCCTTGCGGTGAGACGCGGTCGGAGACGTGAGAGGCTGATAGCCGATTGATCTCCGTGCGGTGAGACGCGGTCGGAGACGTGAGAGGCTGATAGAAGCTGGACAGAGGAGTTTCGGTCGTGGGCCAGTCGGCGCGAACCGAGGTAGGAAGGGTCTCTACCTTCCCCCTGTCATTTGCTGCAAGCACGGAATCGGAGTTTGCTGCAGCTAAAAAGCTGCTGTTAGCTATCCTTGCTAAGCGAGGTGAAACAGTAGCTGAGAAGGTGTTTGACAAGCTTATTGCTTGGGCCTGTGGAAACGGTTTCTTTTAAGTGCCCCCTCTCCTTTTTGCCTTTGAGGAATGGCGGGGTTTGGGAGATAGACTTTGGGACTTGAAAACCCTCACTGCTACTACGAAACTTCTCGGCCGTGCAGTCATCCTGCTGAAGGGGGCAGTGCGTCGCGGCCTGGCACACACTGCCCCGACCGAACCGTGTGGATTCGAGCCGTGGCCGCCGCCACCCCGTGCAGAATCGTGGTGCAGACGAACCCCAGAGAGCCGCTATGGCCGGAGAACCCTCAGGCGCAGCAGAGCAGGGCGAGGCAGCGCCGCGGGGGTAAAGCAGGAGCACCCGAGAGCCGGCAGGAGAGCAGCCCGGCCGCAGCGGTGCAAGAAAAAACCAGGAGCGACCCCAGAGGGAAACTGGGATGGAGCAACCCCGGAAAAGTATCACTTCTTGTTGAGAAGGGGAGCAGGCTAGAAGGCTGCTTTCCCGTGTTTCTGTTAATTCTCGTGTTGACTCTGTTGTCTCTCCGGTGTGTCGTTGTGGTCTCACGGTGTTGTTAGCTATGCCGTGCTAGTGTGTGTGTGTGTGTGTGTGTGTTGGGGGTTGTGCGTGTGTGTGGAGAAGCGACCATGGGTTTGTTAGTAACTATTAAAACCCAGGGATGAGGTTCCGGGAGGTGTCTCGGATGACATAGGAGCATAGGAATTTCCCTTTGAGATTATTCAAACTGCCGCCGGTGCCGGCAGCCGCGGCGGAGAGGCGGCTCGGGGCTGCAGCAGCGAGAACAGACACCTAACAACTTCAGCGGGTTCTCTCCCTTCCCCCCCGCGAGGGTAGGGGGGGAGAGCGAGCGGGAACAGCAGCAGAGGCTGCAGTGAGAGAGAAAACCAAGTGGTCGAGAAAAGAAACCAAAATCTCTCTCTTTAGTCCTTCTACTCACTCGTAGGTAACTTAAACCCAAAGACTTGCGTTTACCTGCAAGCTAGTCTGCAGACAGTTTTAGGGAATTTTTCCGGGAAATTAGTATTTGTACGAAAATCTTAGTGAAATGCCTTATTCTTAGCTGTTTTACCCCTATAAAACCCTTCTGAAAAAATATCGTATTCAAAAAACAAACAAACAGAAAACAAACAAAAAAAAGCAAGCAAGGTTTTGACAAAAAGGATAAAAAGCCCTCTTGCAAAACTTTGCCTTTGCCTTAGCAGAGAAAGAGATAAGGTGTTACTGGCTCACACAATAGAGATCGTTTGTTGCCGAGCAACTGAGTATTACACCTCCTCTGGCCAAACTCGGGGAAAAAAAAAAAAAAGGGGGGGTGTAGAACCCTCCTGCTTTATAGAGGCTGCAACTTTGCAATCTTCTGATTGGGGAAAGAAATATTTTTGCCTTACAGTTTGTGGGAGGGAGGGCAAAAAATCTAAAAACCCTCTCCCGTCTCGCTTTGAATCTCCCTGCCTACAGGATAGGGGGAGGAGAAGAGAAACACTGCAAACTGAAACCTGAGTCACATACCACAGTAGAGATTTAAAGGAAAAACAAACAAACAAAAAGTTAGAGATAATATTAAAATTAATGAAAAGAGTCACAAATAAAAATGTATTCATTCTCAATCTGTCATTAGTAATTCTCATGAATAGAGGAGCCAATCTGTGGCTCCAGCGAGCTTGACCAGAAGCTGGGAAGATGATGCAGAATACAGTAAATTAAGGAAACTATTCTAGTTGCTTTTTCATTTTTTCTATTAATCGGGACAACAACCACAGCCTTTTATTAGTAACTGACAGCCAGCCACTTCGTACTATAAAACCTATATTCCTCTCGTACAGTCAAGTTACAAAAATTCTGAAATTTGAAACTCTTTTGTGAAAATTGTTTAATAGTCTAGGCTCTATTTTGCAGAAATTCCACAGATTCATTCTGTAATCCGAACCCGTGAGATTAAACGCTCCTGTTCATCTATTCCAACTTGGAGATTACATCTACATTCAACAGTAGGATGCTGACCCCCTGTATGCTGACTGCAAAGAGATTATGATTACCTGCAACCACGGCATAGCATGCAAGTGCCCCTGGCTGACCCAATGAAGCAGGAACAGCTAGAGCCTATTCTGATCTCTTCACTAAAGATGGATATGGTTACAAAGAGATTATTGCCTACCCTTTTACTATTAGTCCTTTGTTGTAGATATTCTATGTTGTTTTCCTTGTTTTTCATCAATATGCTGCTTAACTTGTTCAACAATGGCGTGGTCCAACCACAGACTATGTGATGGGAATGTATTTGTGCTTAATTGGATGATGCAAGTGCTGATAGATGGGAACTTCGTCCCTGAAACAACCATCTTGTATAACTTGAGATTAATTGGCATTTTGCTATTAGTTGACAACTCTCCAAAAACATTTGACAGAAACAGTGAAAAAGAAGATGATGTTAAGACAGACCCCTGAGATACAGCATGCCACAGGCAAATCATATAAAGACCTGTCCTTGCACGGGACACTTAGCTCAAAGTCAACAAAGCTAAGCTTTTTATTTATGCAACAACTAACCTAACAGTTTAATTTCAGTACAAAAAAAAAAAAGGGGGGGGAGTGAGGAAAGATAAGTTCATGAAATGGTCTTGCTGACTGTTACTTGAGGTTGCTTGCCTAAATAGCCAGAATTGTTTTAAAGAAGTGGAGCTTTTGAAGTTTTTGTAGTGACTATTGACAAGTTCTCTTTGAAGTCCAAAAGCCCATTTGCATAGAGAAGTGTGTGTTTTGCTTTAAAAATATGAGTATATATTTATCTTTAAATTATAAGAATGTTTGTATGTATTTGGGTTTTGAATTGAACGTGAAGCAGAAATATGTTTATGTTTTCCAAGTTATACTTTCATAAAAACAAGAAATGCATAATTAGATCTTACTCAGATGAGGGCAAAACACAAGAATGATAATTTCTCAGTTCACAACCAGAAAACACAGTAAAATACAACTGAAAAGTATGTTTGTGTGAGAGCATGAAGTGATGGCCATCACGCATGAAAGTTGTGTGAATGTATGCATGTGAATGTATGAATATATGATTATTAATATATTCTGGTTTTGCTCACAAATGCGTAAACCATATTACCTTACATATGCATAAGCACCTTTGGATAAAGAGTGGGAGGCAAATAACCCTGAGTTAAATGAAGTTTCATTTTGCAAAATAAAAGTTCTCAAGAACCACATGGAACAAAGAGATGAACCAAGCAAAAGACCATCAGTCAGGCCTGGATTGTGCAAAAGAAAAAGGGGGAATTGTTGAGAAAATCTTAGATGATGCAGGACATATACTGCATCAGGCCTGCTTGCACAGATCCGGCCTGCGTGCTGGACGGCAGGGACCTGTGTTCTCCAGCAGCAGATGTGTGTCCTTGAACAGCAGATATCAGAAAGCTGCGTAGAGGAAAACAAGGAAGGATGTTGTTATCCAGGGTGTGAGAAACCAGAAGATGGGGGGACCTGGAAATGTGCCTTGGCTAGTAGAGCCAATGAAGTTATAGATATAGTGTGTGAAAGTAAATGTAACCAATAGAAAGTTAGAATAGAGCGTGTGAACCCTGTAGGACCCTTGATAATGTGTGTATTTTTGGAATAAAGTGAGAGCATTGCCTGTACCTCTATGAGGATGTGTCTCTGACTCTCGAGCTCGTTTTTTGCATCTTCTCGTTTTACCGCCTCCTTAAGATCTTGCTTTATGGTGAACTTGCCACCGGCTGCCGCAAGAGAGGAACCCCGAAGAAAAGATACAAGGACTCCCTGAAACAACATCTCAGCCTTGGCCATATTGATCACCATAACTGGTCTACTCTGGCCTCCAATCGGGAGGTCTGGAGACACACCATCTATAACGCTGCTGTCTCCTTTGAGAACACACGCAGGATCACTCTTGAGGAGAAAAGGCAACGCAGAAAGAACCGTGTTCTTCAGAATATACCATCTAAAGAGTCTTTCTACTGTGCCTTTTGCAATCGGATATGTCTGTCTCGTATTGGCCTCATAAGTCACCAACGTGCCTGTAACAAATGTGGATAGAGCCTTCCCAAATCTTCGTTCGCAAGCCTGGCCATGAAAAAATGAAATATCCCAACCATTACTGACCTTTCACTGGACTTTGTTAACTACTGAGACAAATACTCAAGACCTCTGTGTTCTTTTTTCACCTTTTAAAATTAGTTTACAACAGAAGGAGCTGCAAAAACATCCTAGTTTTCTTCAAAAACTTTAAAGTCAAAAAAAGACTATGAAATTACAGGACAAATCTTAAAACTTCTTCTTCATCTTCTTTTCAGGCAGGCCAAGATTACAACGGTTGTAAAGTGTTCTGCCGTGTGTTTCCTCATAATTTCTTACTTGGTCATCTTGACCTTGTTTATCTGTCCGTCTGCACACACCTTTGGCAGCAACCCTGCAGCAACCCTACAGCCCAAAAGAGACAGAACACTCTTCATCAGCAGAATCCATCCCAAGAGGGAATTGCCCTCCCACCCTCCCACCTTCTCTATTGGACAGAGAGACTGGTTTTCTTGCTCCTGCCTCTGCCTTGCCACGACTTGGCACGGCAGGAGTTAGCTGGTGAAATCAGAGCAGGGAAGTTCTCAGATGGCAACACTGAAACTACCCAGGAGGATGTCAGCAGAGCCCTGCCTTACATGACATTGTGTGCAACCACTTATGGGATGAGCTTCTACACACGGGAAACAACCACAGGCACAGGTGTACACACGTACAAAGGTACAGGGTAGTGCCCAGGGAGGGTCTTGCACAGCTTCACACTGTAATACATGTGTGCATAGACACACCTGTACAAACGCTGCACCAAAACACAGCCGTGTATCCCTGCACGCTGAAGGACAGCGTTCAAGGCCGGGGGAACGAGGCTCCGAGCCTTCCACTGCAGGTGTTGGGGGGCTGGAACTGGATGATCTTCAAGGTCCCTTCCCACTCGCCCCATCCCGCGGTTCTGTGACACGTCCCTGGCCCAGGGACACCCCGCGGTGCCCCCGCCCAGCCGTGTCCCCCCACACACGGACACAGCCCGTGCACAGGGCCCGTCCCGCGGCCCCCCCGCCGCTCCCGCCCCTCCCGAGGCGGCGGCCGGGCCGCGCAGGGCCCAGGCGGGGCGGCCCCGGCGGGTGCCCCGGGCGGGCACTCACCGTCCCGCTGCGGGCGGGGAGCCGGGGCGGGGGCGCTTCGGCTTCGCCTCGCCCGAGGAGCGGCTCGGGCGGCGGTGCCTCGCGGTCGCTCCCGGCCCCGGCAGCGGCGGCAGCGCTCCCCGCCGACCCGGCACCCCCGGCCGGCTCCGGCCCGGCAGGAAGGGCCGCGGGGAGCAGGACGCGCTCTCCCGGCGGCGATCCCGGAGCTCCCGCCCCCGGCGCTGCCCGGCAGCGGGTGCCGGGGGCCTTCGGGGCCGCTCAGGAGCGCGGCTGTTCCGCACACGGAACCGCTTTTCTCCCTCAGCACGTCCCGTGGAACAACTGCTGGGCTTGCACCGCCTGTGCCAGGGGTAGAACCATCCCCGTAAGGTCACTTGGTCTGATCTGTCACAAACGCCGTGAAAACGTGGAACAGAAGCGTTCTCACAGCAGTGACTGTCCCCCTGGACTCAGCACTGGGGAGGCCACACGTCAAGTTCTGTGTCCAGTTCTGGAGCCCTCAGTTTAGGAAGGACATTGAGGTGCTGCAGCAGGTCCAGAGAAGGGCAACAGAGCTGGTGAAGGATCTGCAGTGCATGTCCTGTGAGGAGCGGCTGAGGGAGCTGGGGGGGTTTAAGCTGCAGAAAGGGAGGCTCAGGGGAGACCTTGTCACTCTCTACAACCACCTTAAAGGAGGTTGTAGCCTGTGGGGATCGGCCTCTTCTCCCAGGCAACAAGTGACAGGACAACAGGACACAGTCTTAAGCTGCACCAGGGGAGGTTTAGGGTGGACATGAGGAAGAATTTCTTCACTGAAAGCGTGATTAGATGTGGGAATGGACTGCCCAGGGAGGTGGTCCTTGGAGGTGTTTAAGAAACAACTGGATGTGGCACTTGATGCCATGGTCTAGTTGACATGGTGGTGTTGGGTTATAAGTTGGAGTTGATCATTTCTGAGATCTTTTCCAACCTAATTAATTCTGTGATTCTGTGAACTGGGATACAGTCTTTTTCAGCAGGATGCTCCAAAGGGCCATGGCAGACCTCGAGGATCAGGACGGTATCTACATTCGATACCGTACTGATGGAAGCCTTTTCAACCTAAGGCAACTGAAGGCCCACACTAAGACCTTAAATCATCTTGTCTGGGAGCTGCTTTATGCTGATGACGCCGCCCTTGTTGCACACACAGAAGCAGCTCTGCAGCGTTTAGCATCCTGCTTTGCAGACACTGCTGATCTCTTTGGGCTGGAAGTCAGCTTAAAGAAGACAGAAGTTCTCTATCAACCAGCACCTCAGGAAGTCTTCCATCATCCCCATATCGCCATTGGCGAATCAGAGCTCAAATCAGTCCAGCAGTTTAATTACCTAGGCAGCCTCATCTCCTTGGATGGTAAGATCGACGGAGAGATAGACAACAGATTAGCAAAGGCATATAGTGCTTTTGGAAAACTCCACAAAAGAGTATGGCGTAATAAACACTTGAAGAAAAGCACCAAGATCAGTGTTTACAAAGCCATAGTGTTGTCGACTCTCTTATATGGCTCTGAATCATGGGTCATCTACTGCCACTACCTGCGTCTCTTAGAACGCTTCCATCAACGCTGCTTCCGCACAATCCTAAACATCCACTGGTCAGATTATGTGACCAACACATCTGTTCTAGAGCAAGCAGCTATCACAAGTATTGAGGCCATGCTGATGAGAACACAGCTGCGATGGGCAGGGCACGTCTCCAGAATGAAGGACCACCACCTCCCTAAGATCCTGCTTTATGGTGAACTTGCCACCGGCTGCTGCAAGAGAGGAGCCCCGAAGAAAAGATACAAGGACTCCCTGAAACAACATCTCAGCCTTGGCCATATTGATCACCATAACTGGTCTACTCTGACCTCCAGTCGGGAGGTCTGGAGACACCCCATCTATAACTCAGCTGTCTCCTTTGAGAATGCACACAGGATCACCCTTGAGGAGAAAAGGCAACGCAGAAAGAACCGTGTCTTGCAGAATTTACCATCTAAGGAGTCTTTCTACTGTGCCTTTTGCAATCCGTTATGTCTATCTCATGTTGGCTTCATTAGCCACCAGCGTGCCTGTAACAACTGTGGATGGAGCCTTCCCAAATCTTCGTTCGCGAAGCCCAGCCATGATGATGATGAATGTTGTTATTGTGAATCTGTAATTCAGTCACTGTTAAAATTGTAGCAAATGCTATTGAACCAGTTGATAACTGTTCAATTGGTCAATGATTAAGTGCTACTAATCTCTTTTGCCCCCTTATCTTTGGATCCAAATCCTTTGTGTTCTGACCCTCTTGCATCCCAAGGCTCTGTGTAAATCATTCCCTTTCATCAAAAAAATTATTTTTAGTGACTTTAAAATCTTCTTGCTTAGCTAAACTACAAAACAACTCCAATTAGCTGTAGTAGTCTTGAAGACAATAAAAGGAAGAAAAAAAATTTGTTTTTCAGTGTTTTAATGGGTCCCACAGTGTGTTTGGAGCTGCATCAGGTGTCAGTCCAAGATGGGCCATGTCAGAACCGGTGAGGTTGGGGGGTGAGGAGCAAGGTTGATCATCCAGGGTCAGTGTGGATCTCCTGAGGAGACACTCAGCATCAAGATCACTTGGAGAACACCTCTATCACCTCCTCCCTGATATAAAAAATATCCATAATTGAACTAAAAAAAAAAGTACAAACTTTGAAGACTTGTTTTGAAATGGCCTTGAAGACAATTAAAGGAAAACAAAGAGATCCTGAGGGATTTCTGGATTTTAATGAGCCCCACGGTGTGTTTGCAGCCCAGCCCATGGTCCTGAGGTACTGAGAGAAGCTTGAAGCAGCTGCTGAAGAAGTCAGAAGCCAAACTTCAAGTCCCTCGAAGCATTGCTGGGCCGCTGAGGACAGGCACTGCCAAAGCCTCCCCAGGGACTCCTTGGAGCAGCTCCTTGGAGGCCAGGAGTGCAGGTAGACAAAGGCTCTGGGCAGGCCCCTGCAATGCTGAGCAAAGCCTGCCTTGGTTTTGTGGAGCACAAAGGCCAAGGCCTGAGCCCCAGGCCCTGGCCCAGCAGATCCTGTCCCTCCCGGCTGGCTCAGGGCTGTTTGGGGGGCACTGGGATGGGAGGGGGAGGAACAACAAAGGCCCAAAACTGGGCAACCCCTGCCAGGCTCCTGAGGGAGGGGCGAGGCAGAACCCAAGGGCAGAACCTGCCAGGAAAGTGGCTTGTGGTGGCCTGAGTGGCAGAGGCAGCTGCCAGAGGCAAGGGGACAAAGGCCTGGGTGCCTTTGGGCCTTGCAGCCCTGCCAGAGCCCTTGGCCATCTCTCCTGCAGGCTGTCCTGCCCTGGCCCTGCTGCTGCTCTGGCCTTGCAGGCTGCACACACCCCTCCTGCTTTCCCACCCCCTCCCAGCAGCATTTCTAGACCCTCCCTGATGGCTCTGCACCAGCTCTGGCTGTTGCCATGTGCACTTGGCCTTCTGAACTTGGATCCTGAGCCCCTGTGCCACAGGACATCCCTGCCAGAGCCCAGGCCCTTCTCCTGGGGGTCACTGCAGAGCTGAGCAGATCCAGGTCACCTCCCATTCCTCTGCCAACCCCCTGGGCCTGCTCTGAGCCTTCCAGGTCCTTGCCCTGCTCCCAAGGGCTGTGGGGGTGCTGAATGGTCAGGGCTTGGGGTTTAGAGCTCAGGGTGGGGATCAGGCAGAACTTTGGGAGGTTTGTTGTTCTGCTGGCAGTGTCTGGTTCATGATTAGGGTTTTGGGCTGGGTTAGGATTAAAGCTTGGCTTTTCATACCAACAGTGCAGGTTTGGGATTGGGGTGGGCATTAGAGGACAAATAAGAGTCTGGAGTTCTGAGTTTGGGCTTTGCCTTTGAGGTCAGGTTGAGCTTGCGATTAGAGCAGTGGATTCCTTTCAGTGGGTGCGGCAGCACTTTTGGATTGGGGCTTGAGGTCAGAAACAGTGTAAAAGTTCATCAGGAGTGTTTGCACAGTCAGTGTTTCAGCACCCTCAGCCTTAACTGAACCTGGTTTTACCTCATAAAAATCGTTCCCCTCTGTTGGATAAGCCCCTCTTTCCTTCCCTAAATATCCAATCCTTTTTGTCTCAGTTCCTCCTAATCTCCCCCAAAATTCCATCTGGGTGGGCTCAGCTCTGTGATGACACTGTGCAACCTCATGGAATCAAGGGGCCATTGTGGCACCGCAGGGCCTCATGGAAAGAAAGGAACAAAGGGACACTGTGAAATCTTGTGGAACCAGGGGACCATTTAACGTCTGGGGCCTTGTAGAACAAAAGGAACCCTGAAATATTTTGGAACCTCATGGAACCAGGGGGGCGTTGTATCACTGCGGTGCCTCATGGAAACAAGGAAACTCTGGGACACTGCAAATCAAAGAGGCATTGTGACACTGAAAGCCCTATGGACCCAAGGACACTGTGGAAACTCATGGAATCCAGGGGCCAGTTTGGCACTACAGGGCCCTATGGAGCCAAGGGAACCCATGGACAAATTGGAACCTCATGGAATCAAGGGGCCATTGTGATCCTGCAGGGCCTTATGGCCCCAAAGGGACCCTGTTCCACTGCGGACCCTCAGGGAACTAAAGGAACACAGGGACACTGCGGAACCTTGTGGAATCAGGAGGCCATTAGGACACTGCAGGGCCTCGTGGAACCAAGGGGCCATTGGGACACTATGGAAACTCCTGGAATCAAGGGGCCATTGGGACACTACAAAGCCTCACTGAAGCCAAGGAATTCTGAGACTGTGCATCCTCATGGAACCAAGGGGTCATCAGGATATGCAGGGCCTCATAGAACCAAAGGATTCCTGAGACAGTTTGGAACCCCATGGAATCAAGGGTCCATTGGGACATATGGGGCCTCCTAGAAGCAAAGAAACCCTGAGAAGTTTTGTGAGAACAAGTTAAGGCAGCAGCAGCTGCATTCAGTTAATCAGGATCAACAAGGAGTGTTTTGGCCTTGACTGGTGTTTTCCATCCAGAGAGTGCTGTTTGCTAAAGTGGAAACCACTTGGAACACTCTGCATGGTAGCCTGTGTTTTTCTCTGGTGGTTGAACACAGGCAGCACATGAGGGGAGGGGAATGTGTGGGATCAGGGCACTGCTTTGGATTATCTGTTGTCATAAGATAGGTACATGGAGATTGTTTTGATATGTGTTTAAATCTTCCTTGAAAATACAACTGATAGAAAACAATGTAAAAGAAAAAAAAAGGAAAAAAAGAAGAAAAAAAAAAAGAAAAAAAAGGAATAAAGAAAAAAAAGGAATAGAAAAAACAATGAGAAAAAGGAGAAAAATAAGAAATAAGAAAAAAGGAGAAAAATAAGAAATAAGAAAGGAAAAAAAGAAAAAAGAAAAAAAGGAAAAAGAGAGAAAAAAGAAGGAAAAAAGAAAGAAAAAAGAAAAAAGGAAAAAAATGAAAAAAAAGAAAAAAGAAGAAAAAAAGAGAGAAGAAAAAGAAAAAAACTAAAAAGTAAAAAGAGAAAAATAAAAGAAGACAGAAAACCAAAAAGAAATAAATGTGGTCTTATCACTTGTGCCTATCCCAGGTGCAAGAAATGTGTGCTCTGTATTAAAAACCATACTTTTAAAACAGAAAAGGAAGAATGTGACACCCCAAGTAGACAGAGCTGTATTTACCCTCAGTTTTTTGAATTTAGATCAACAAGTACTGAATAAAAACCCACAAGAAGACACCTAATAACAAGATCCTATCGTGTTCAGTGTGGGGAAGGGTTGTGCTTGTGTTCTGTCTCCCACAGGACCCTGTTGGCTTCCAGCCCCTCTGATGGAACCTTATCCTGAGTGGACACGGCCCGCAATCCGATCCTGCAGATGCAGAGGCTGTCCCTCAAGAATCCCAGGAGGAGGCAGGGAATGCTGAGCAGAGCAAGCCCTGCCCGGATGTCCCATCAGGAAGACACTGTTCTAGGGGGAATTCACTGGGTCTACCAACTCTTCCTGACTGGTTTAATGACTCAGTCGTGGTGTGTCCTTGTCACTCAGATCCCTTCTTGGCCGCACCTGACGTTGTGATTCGTGTGACTGACAATACCTTTAACACCCCTGTAAGTAATCCTTGTTATTTCAGAGTTATCACAGATCAAAACGTACCTGCCCTCCATTTATCATTAATAATTCCCGTGGGCAGAAGATCCAAACTGGGGCTCCCAGGGAACCTAAGCAGAAGCTGGGAGGATGATGCAGGATACAGTGAATTAAGGAAACTGTGAAATGCAGAAATCCTCAGTGGATGGATGATTGCTTGGATCATCTCTGCAGCAATCCCGGCAGCTACCGCAGCCACGGCTCCTGCTGCTCTGGCCATTCAGTGCAGGCCATGCCTGCAGTGCCAGTGTATGGGCACTGTGGCAGCATCAGGAGCAGGGGTTCAGAATCTACCTGGTTTCAATATTCCAAGTCCTCTGGAAGTGCATGGGACAAGAAGACAAGAAGTCCGGGTCCTGGTCCTCTTGGCCGTGAACTCTGCGTGTCCAAACAAAACAGGGGCAGAGGTGGGACCAAGCGGAGTCACTCTGCACCTGCACTGAGTTCATGGGAATGCAAAGGGAGGATGGTCCTTGGCTGAGTGCTTGGAGAGAGAGAAGGTTGTTTCTCCAAGTGGAAATGCACTTGAACCAGCCTGCATGACCAGCCTGTGTTTTTCTCTGGTGGCTGAACACAGGCAGCACATGAGGGGAGGGGAATGTGTGGGATCAGGGCACTGCTTTTGGGCCATGCTGGGAATTCCAATGGACTAAAAGACAAAACAGTGGGTGCTGCTCACGAGAGGAGGAATAAAAGGGGACACGGAAAAGTGTTGGTAAACATATCCCATAATGGAACTCTGTGTGTGCAGCCTCATTTTATCCTTCAACAACCAAAGGAAAGGGGGTAAAAAGTGGGGTTTGGGACCCCAAAACTGTTCATGGGGGAAACTGGGGACTGAGGGGACAATGGGAAAGTGGAAGGAACAGGGAGAAGGGTGGAAAAGGAGGGGTGGTTTGGTGGGTCCAACGGTCCCATGGGGGTCTTTGGGCACAGAGGGGTTGGCATAAAAGGGTGGCCCCCTGAGCTCCCAACTTCCTGTGGGGTGCTGGGGGCTGCTGGATCCAATCTCAGCCTTGGATTATGCCAACACTTTCAGTTTAGAGGAATTGGAGAGGTGTGACTGAACCACTTTTGTCCCCCAGGTTTTAATGATGGCATATCAGATCTATTGATAGAAATGAGTTATTTAGGGTTACAAATGATCAGACAAAAGATCTTCATCACAATTATTTACTGCACAATAGAAACACTAAAACTACCAGTAGTACAGGATAAGATAAGACAGTGTTCTATGCTAAAGCAATTGTTGAAGCAATTCTACTCAAGCTGGCACAAAAGCAATAATTCTTAACTAGAGATGGATGGAACTCCCCCAGACCAATGCTGGTGGGGAGATCTCTGCTCTCAACCTCCAGGACTGACCTTGGGGGGTCCCCAGCTAAGGCAGGAATCTCCACACACCCCCAAGAAGGGATCTGTTGGAAGAAGCTGCCCCTGTGAAAGGGGACTGGTCCTTTGTGGTAGAAAGGGATGGACTGACAGTCACTGGACTCCAGGGGTTGCCTCACCATCAGGGGTTTCATTCGGGGTGGAAGCAGCGGCCGAAGCTCTTCCCGCAGTCGGGGCACTGGTAGGGCTTCTCTTACCGGTGGGTCTGTTTGTGTGAGGTCAAGGTAGAGCTGTGGGTGAAGCTCTTCCCACACTCCTCACACTTGTAGGGCCTTTCCCCGGTGTGGATGCGCCGGTGGGTGATGAGGGTGAAGTTCCGGCTGAAGCCTTTCCCGCAGTCGGTGCAGCGGAAGGGCCTCTCATCCGTGTGTGTCTGCTCATGCCTGAGGAGAGTTGAGCTGCGCTGAAACCTCTTCCCACATTGCAAGCACTTGTAGGGCCGTTCCCCAGTGTGGATGTGCTGGTGGGAGCGAAGGGTGGAGCTGTCACTGAAGCACTTCCCACATTGCCCACACGTATAGGGCCGTTCCCCAGTGTGGATGGCCTGGTGTCGGATCAGGTTGGAGCTTTGGTTGAAGCTCTTCCCACATTCCCCACACGTGTATGGCTGTTCCCCCGTGTGGATGTGCTGGTGAGTCAGGAGGTTGGAGCTGTTACTGAAGCTCTTCCCACATTCCCCACACGTGTAGGGACGTTCTCCAGTGTGGATGTGCTGGTGTCGGAGCAGGTGGGCGCTCTTCCTGAAGCTCTTCCCACATTCCAAACACTTGAAGGGCTTCTCACTGCTGGGAGGCTGCTCAGGGACCACCAGGTCACAGCTCCCCCTCAAGCTCCGGCCGCCTTCCCGGCACAGGCTGGCTCTTTCCTCCTCAGAGCACCCTGGGATGGCTTTGGAGCCCCTCCTGTGGGGGGATCTCCGGCCCTTTTCCTCCCCGCTGCCTTCCTGCGCCGGGGAGCCCTTCAAAACGGCCTCTCCCACCAGGGTCTCACGGGGGGATTTGTCCTCCGGGCTCTCCGTCCTCACCTCGGGGCCTGGGGCAGGAAGCAAGAAGGACAGGCAGGGGATTTGCCTCCGGCCCACAGGGAAGGCCAAGGACATCCCCCCAACTCCGGCCCCGGCAGGACGGCGGCGCCAGCGGGGTTGTCCTGCAGCCGGGGCCATGCTCGGCTGACAGAGCCAGCACAACACCCGCCCAAAGGGACACTGACTTCCTCCTCACCTGCCTGGGGGGACCAAGGCATCTTCCTCTTCCTCGCAGCCTCCTCCTCCATCCGCCCAAGCTTTGGGAAGGACAAATCCTGATGGGGGGGAAAACAAGGGTTGAGCGTGTTGGCTTGGGGGTTCCTCCTGCCCAAGTCCATCTCTAGAACTCACCAGGCATCCTGTGTCCATAAAAACCTCCAAAACACCAAGATTCAGCCCAGAAAAACCCAAACCTCTGAGATTCAGGCAAAAACCCTCTCAAAAATAGCAAGAAGACCCTCATCCACCCAAACTGCAAAAAGTTGAGGTTCAGCTAAGAAATTACTCCAAAATACAAAGGTTAACCCAAAGAAATTCTCCCAGGACTTACCCGTCTCTGGTCTGTCCCCTCTGGGGTTGGGAATAGCTTCCCTGAGATGCTGGGGGTCCCACTCAGGGATGCTGGGAGCGTTGGGGTTCCCAAGGGTCGCTTCTCCTCTGACTCTCGCCTTCGGGATGCCGAGTTCCCAGACATTCCCTCTCTCCAAGTTCTTTGTTGTCCTGGGGATCCCAGGGGTCCCCACTGTCAGGGCTTTCCCTTCCCTGTGCTCCCCTTTCCAGGCTCCCGGGGGTCCCCCAGCTCCGGCATTGCCCCGCTCCGCCCTCCACAATCGGCAGCTCCTGGGCTCCACACCCACCCCCGGCACTCCCGGGGGGCCCCAAACCCGCTGTGTCCCCCCCGCCGGCACCGGGCTGACAATGGAGCCAGCGGGGCCTGACCCAGCAACACCAACCCCCACCGTGGGGGGGGACCCGCATCCCCCCACCCACCGCCGGGGATCTGCTGCCAACCCAGCCCGGAACCCCCAAAAAAAAACCTCCTGCCCGCCTTCAAGTGCCACCCAGGGCACAGCCCTGCACAAGGGCCGGCTGTGCCCAAGGCAACCAAACAGCCCTATAGGTCACGGGACACCAGAGGCAGCCCCAGGGCAATGAGAGCAGGAAGCGGATCGGGCCCTCTGACACGTGAGAGGGCTCTGGGTTCAGCGTGACCAGGGGCAATTTGGCACCAACAGCACAGCCCCGAGCGCTGGCTCGGCACAGGGGGCCAGAGCTCCCCCCTCTAAAGGCTCTCAGAGCTCTCACAGCCTCCCCCACTCTCCAGGGTTCAAGGCAAGTAACCCTGTCCCTTGGCTCTCTCTCTGCCAGCTCAGTGTGGGGCACACGGGTTGGGGGTCCCTCCCAAGCCCCCCGGGCAGTCAGCGTTGGCTGGGGGGATGTGAGGGCTGGGCCTGCTCAGCACAGCCCCGGCCTCATGCCCAGCGCCTCTTTCCTGACCCACACAAGACCTTCCCGGCCCCCCCAGGGCTCCCCTGCTGCTGCCTCTGCTCCTGGCCCTGCCTTTGCTGCTCCCTTGGCTGGGGCAGCGGCTGCAGGGGGGGATGGCAGCAGCTTCAGCTCCACGGCACTTCCTGGGGGGAGCTCAGCCCGGGGGGACGGGCAGGGACCTGATGGGGATGGACAGGGGCCCAGCAGGGACAGACAGGGCCTGCAGGGGAAGGCACAGGGACAACCTGGCCCCCACACTGCCAGGGCTGTCTCTGCTCCTCCTTGCAGGCTCCGTGGCCAGGCACAGTTTGTGTTCCTGGGTGCCCACCATCTCAGCACTTGGAGACGCTCAAATCAGCGCCCGCAGCTCTGCAGCAAAGCCCCAGCTCATCTGGCACACGGGGGATGGAGACAGCACCTTCTTGGGGATGGGCACTCACAGTTTCTGTCTCTTCCCAACCACGGGGCTCTCCTTCCTCAGCAGCACCTCTGCCTTGCACTTATTCTCAGCCTCACCTCAGGGACAGCTCTGGGCTCACCTCCGCGCCACTTCTCAGCCTCACCTCAGGGCCTGGGCTCAAGGACAGGAACCTGCAGGGAGGGGACATCAGGTGCAAGCTGAGGGCTGCCTGCTTGCACTGGCCTCTGGGCTTCTTTCTCTTTCTACAACCAGCCCAGAACTTAGCCTGATTTTCTAACACCACACATTTACACACTAACCTTGGAGATATGTATGGACAGACATCTCTATCACCCTGGGGATAGAGCCTCAAGCATGTGCTGCCATAGGAATGGGAATCAAGAGAATCACAGAATCAGCTGGGTTGGAAAAGACCTCCGAGATCATCAAGTCCAACCCTTGATCCAATCCCGCCGTGCTTCCCAGACCATGGCACTGAGGCCACATCCACTCTCACCTTCAACACCTCCAGGGACGCTGACTCCACCCCCTCCCTGCCCAGCACATTCCAAGGCCTGATGACTCTCTAGACAAAAAATTGCTTCCTAATATCCAACCTAAGCCTCCCCTGGCACAGCTCAAGACCCAGCCCTCTTGTCCTACTGCTGCTTCCTGGCAGAACAGCCCCACCCCCACCTGGCTCCAACTTCCTGGCAGGGACTTGCAGACAGTCAGGAGGTCTCCCCTGAGCCTCCTCTTCTCCAGCCTCAACACCCCCAGCTCCCTCAGCCTCTCCTCACACCACTTGTGCTCCACTCCCTTCCCCAGCCTCGCTGCTCTTCTCTGCACCTGCTCCAGCCCCTCCAGGGCCTTCCTCAACTCAGGGGCCCAGAGCTGGACACAGCACTCCAGGGGTGGCCTCACCAGCGCTCACTCCAGCCCAACAATCACTTCCCTGCTCCTGCTGACACACTCTTCCTCACACAGGTCCCTCTGCAGAGCCCTCCTGCCTTCCAGCACATCAACACACCCCCAGCTTGGGGTCACCTGCACATTTGCTGATGAAATGCCTGGTTCTGCAGGAGCTGCAGATGCTCAAGGGGCAGCAGGACCAACTCAGGGGCCTGGGGGGCTTTGGGGTGCGGGAGGGTCCTGGGGGAGCTGGGGAGGGGCTTTGGGGATTGGGGGTACAGACCAGGACAGACCAGTACCTCCTCACTGCTCCCCAGATCTCTCCTGGAGCTGGGCCACATTGTCGTGGGACACCTGAGCCTCTCCCAGTGCCCTCCCAGTACAGCCCAGTGCCCCCAGTACAGCCCACTGTGTTCCTGTCCCAGGGTGCCAGGTGATCCCTCTTTGGGGGGGGGAGGGGGTGGGTGGAAAGGATTTGAGGGGGGGCTGAAGGAGAAATGGGGCAATCTGGGGGGTGGTTGGATGGGGATTTGGGCAGTTTTGGGGATCTTTGGGTGCATTTAGGGGAGTTAAAATGGGTTTGGAGGGCATTGGGGCATCAAAGGGATCTATGGGAGGAGGGGATTTAAGGAAAAATGGAGATTGGGGACATTTAGGGTGGGTTAAAGGGGCTTGGGTGGGGAGGGGCAGCTCCACGAACAGGTGATTCCTGAGACCCCTCTGGTGTCCCCAAGACCCTCTTGGTGTCCCCAGTTCCCCCCTTAACACCCCGAGACCCCCCTGGTGTCTCCAATGTCCCCAGGGCCTCCCCATGGCCCCAACTCTCCCCTTGACATCCCTAATTCCACTGTCCCTAAACCCCTCCCCACTGTCCCCATTGTCCCCAAACCCATCCCTGATGTCCCCAACCCTCCATCTCACCCCAGAAGCCCCCCTGGACCCTTTGACCACAAAAACACACTGCCTCCCACACTCACAGAAAGGCCAAGGGCATCTCGGGACACGTTGGGGACAGTTGGGGGGCTTTGAGAGGCACTGAGTGATTACTGGGGGATACTGGGACACACTGGGGGGAACCAGGGGGCACTGGGAGGGACTGGGGAGTTACTGGGGGCTTACCAGGACACACAGGGAGACACTGGGAGGTTACTGGGCCATACTGGGGGTTACTGGGTGCTCACTGCAGGATCACTGGGCCATCCTGGGGGGCAGTGGGAGGTCACTGGGATACACTGGGTGGTCACTGAGGGGGTTACTGGGCCACACTGAGGGTAACTGGGAGGTCACTGGGATATACTGGGGGCACTGGGATCCCCTTATCCAGATGTGGTACATCTCCCCCTCGCACTTTGGGGGCACCCCTAGGACCCTTCCCCTGAGGGCTGGGAGATCCCCTGAACCCCACTGCTGGGCTTTAGGGGACACCTAAAGTGTGTCTTTGTATGCTGAGTCTCTGTATGCTGAGTTTTGGGGGTCTCTGGGGTTCGAGTGGGGAATTGGGATCCCCTTTCCCTGGGGCCGGTCCGTTGGGCTGGCAGAGGTGTTGTGGGGGGATGGGAAATGGCCTCATAGGAGTTTTAGTTGGCCGTGGCCAGACAGGACTGACATGGAGACCCCATAAAATCCACGCAAAACCCCTGAAATTCTCTCAGACATGCACCTCTGGACCCATCAAAACCTCCTCAAAGACACCTCAAATCCCCTCAGAGACCTCATCTCCCCCCCAGGACACCCTAAGCCCTCTCAGTGACCTGCAAAACCCACCTGGGACCCCCGAGGCCCTTTCAGGGACCCCAAAAACCCCCTCAGGGACCCTCAAAACCGTCTGGGACTCCCAAAATCCCCCTAGAAACCTCCAAAAGTCTTTCAAAGACCCTCCCCCCAAAGCCCTCGGAGACTCCAAAACTCCCTCAGGGATTCCCAAACCCCTTCAGGGACCTTTAACCTCCCCCCTCGACACCGAAGCTCCTCAGAGACCCCCCAAAACCTCCTCAGAGACCTCTAAAAGCCCCTAAGGGACCACAAAACCACAGAACAGCAGAAGAGCTTTCTGTAAAGGAAGAGAGCAAAGAATCTGAGAAGGAGGAGACCAAGGAAAAACTGAAGGAAAGCAATAAAATCATCCTGGCCCTTGCAGTTTTTCCTTCACCTTTTTCTCACTTTTCCTTTTTTTAGGGTTCTTGTTTTGGTTGGGTGGTTTTGAATTTTTTTTCCGAGGAACTTTTTCAGGAATCGAATCGAACATCCGGGTTCTTGGGAGGCCTCCGGGCCCCGCGGCCCCCGAGAGGGTTCCAAGGCTCTGAGCTCTGACCCTCGGGAACCTCCGAACCCCCCGCATTAAACCCTCCCGAGCCCTCCAGCCTTTCCACCCCCAGCCGCGCTCCCCGCAGCCCCCGAGGGGATCCCCAGACCCCGCTCTCCCGCACCCCCCGCCTGCACTCAGAGCTCACCGACCGACCCGCCGCCATCACCGATTCCCGGCAGCCAACGCGGCAGGGGCGGGGGCGGGGCTGCGGGGGCGTAGCCGCGCGCTGATTGGCTGCGGCGGCGTTCTCGGAACGCGGTGCGCGCGCAGCCGGGAATCGGTGCTGGCGGCGGGGCCTGCGGTTCGCTCTGAGTGCTGTGAGTCCCCCGGGGGGGGATCGGGAGGGTTTAGCGGGGGGGTTCGGGGATAACCGAGGAGGTTTTGAGGGGTCCCTGAGGGAGTTCGGTGTCCTGAGGGGACTCAGGGGGTGGTTGAAGGTTCCTGAAGGGGTTTGGGGGTCTCTGAGGGGGTTTTGGTTTCTGAGGAGATTTGGGGGGTGCCAGGTGAACTTTGGGGGTCTCTGAGGAGGTTTAGGGGTGCTGGCGGGACCTTTTAGGCAGTTTTGGGGTCTCTAGGGGGTTTACGGGGTCTTAGACGGTTTTGAGGGTCTCTGAGGGGGATTGGGGGGTCCCTAAAGAGGACCTGGGGGTCCCAGGTGGGTTTTGCGGGTTACTGAGAGGGTTTAGAGGGTGCTGGGGAGGGATGAGGTCTCTGTGGGCATTTGAGGGGACCTTGAGAAGGTTTTGATGTGTCGAGGGGGGGATTTCAGGGGTTTTGAGGGCCCCTCCAGGCCCCTTTAACCCTCCCAAATGTCTCCTAACCTCCATTTTCCCTTTTAATCCCCTCCTTCCACAGATCTCTTTGATGCCTCAATGCCCCCAGAACTTGTTTTAACTCACCCAAAGACCCCCAAAACCACCTCCAACCACCCCCAGATCCCCCCAAATCTCCCCCAGCCCCCTTTCAAATCCCTTCCAACCCCCCTCTAAGAGGGATCACCTGGCACCCTGGGACAGGAACACAGTGGGCTGTACTGGGGGCACTGGACTGTACTGGGAGGGCACTGGGGGGGCTCAGGTGTCCCACGACAACGTGGCCCAGCTCCAGGAGAGATCCGGGGAGCAGTGAGGAGGTACTGGTCTGTAATGGTCTGTCCTGGTCTGTGCTGGTCTGTTCTGGTCTGTCCTGGTCTGTACCCCCAATCCCCAAAGCCCCTCCCCAGCTCCCCCAGGACCATCCCAGACCCCAAAGCCCCCCAGGCCCCCCCAGGCCCCTGAGTTGGTCCTGCTGCCCCTTGAGCATCTGCAGCTCCTGCAGAACCAGGCATTTCTTTGCTCCCCACAGGGTCCTTCCCACACCCAGAATGGAATCTGGAGGCAGCAGGATGTGCACAGGGCTCCCATTTCCTACAGTGCAAAGGGGCTGCAGGGAATGATTCCCCTGCTCTTGCAAATCTGCCAAAACCTGCAGGGCACAGAAGGGGGAGCTTCAGGAATTTGCTGGCCTTGGGAGTGGAGCTCACAGGGTATTGAGAGGAACATATCCCTCAAATACAATCTCTCTGCATACACAATATCTGTCTGGACAGACAGATAAAGCAATAATCAGATATATTCTGTATCATATATATGGCACATATTGTATAGAATCCATCTTTAGGTATTGTATGATATATCTGTAAGATATTACACATAATAAGCAATAATAAGGCAAGTGTCCTCCTTAGGGACACACACTTCAGAAGGGAACATGCACTTGACCCCCCTCTCTCTTCAGCTTCAAGCCACCGAGTGCCACAGAGGGGGACAGAGCTCCTGTGGAACATTCTATTCCACTGACACAGAGCAAGGAATAAACCCAAACTACTGCCTGGGTTTGTTCCCTGGGGGTCTCTGCAGCAGCAAGCACAGCCCCACACTGACTGCTCTGGGCTCTGCAGGCATTTGTGCTTCTGCCTGTCTCACACACACACACAAAAGTCTGCAGGTGTAGTGCTGCCCTCAGGAAACCCGCCTAACCTTGGTCCAGCTAAAGCTGTGGAATTTGTCTTTGTTTCCCTTGGGTTCAGGGTCAGGCTGTGCCTGTGTCCAGCCCAGAGGCTCAGAAAAGCATTTCTCCAGTCCCACTGCAATCTGCTGCTGCAGACAGGACCCAGGCACTGGTGGCACTGGGAGTGAACAGCCGAGTGTTTCCAGGGGCTCTCTGAAGGAACACAAGTGTCCAAAGAAACCAGCACAAGTGTCCACAGAAGTCCCAGTCCTTCATCCCTGAATGAGCTCATGCAGCCCAGGAAAAACTGTCTAAGTTTTATTTGCATGGAAGGAGGTTTTTCCTACTTTAATGTGGGTTTAGTTCCAAACCAGTTTCTTCATTTCCTCCTCCCAATTTCCCTGAAGGACACTGACAGGGACCATGGACACTGACAGGGGTCACAGTTTGTCCCTTGGCCATACAGATCCTGCTGTTTGGTAGCACAAGAGAGGTTAATTAGAGCCCAGGCTCCAATCCCAGGGCACCCATTGGATCAGCACTTGTGGATACAAACTGACCTTGGGCTCAGGATGCAGCTGCAAGCAGAGATTTCCCTGCCAAGTCAGCAGTGAGTCAAGCTCTGGAGAGGAGATTGTGCACCATGGATGGGATTGCAGAGGCTCCCTCAGGTCCCCAGGATGAATCATCACTCTCTGCAAGTCCCTGCCAGGAGGTTGGAGCCAGGTGGGGGTGGGGCTGCTCTGCCAGGAAGCAGCAGTAGGACAAGAGGGCTGGGTCTTGAGCTGTGCCAGGGGAGGTTTAGGTTGTATATTAGGAAGCAATTTTTTGTCTAGAGAGCACTCAGGCCTTGGAATGGTCTGGGCAGGGAGGGGGTGGAGTCAGCGTCCCTGGAGGTGTTGAAGGTGAGAGTGGATGTGGCCTCAGTGCCATGGTCTGGGAAGCACGGCGGGGTTGGATCCAGGGTTGGACTTGATGATCTTGGAGGTCTTTTCCAACGTGGCTGATTCTGTGATTCTGTGATTGCCATTCCTATGGCAGCACATGCTTGAGGCTCTATCCCCAGGGTGATAGAGATGTCTGTCCATATCTATCTCCAAGGTTAGTCTGTAAATGTGTGGTGTTAGAAAAGCAGGCTGAGTTGTGGGATGGTTGTAGAAAGAGAAAGAAGCCCAGAGGCCAGTGCAAGCAGGCAGCCCTCAGCTTGCACATGATGTCCCCTCCCTACAGGTTCCTGTCCTTGAGCCCAGGCCCTGAGGTGAGGCTGAGAAGTGGCGTGGAGGTGAGCCCAGAGCTGTCCCTGAGGTGAGGCTGAGAAGTGGCCAGAGGTGTCCCTGAGGTGAGACTAAGTGCAAGGCAGAGGTGCTGCTGAGGAAGGAGAGCCCCGTGGTTGGGAAGAGACAGAAGCTGTGAGTGCCCATCCCCGAGCAGGTGCTGTGTCCATCCCCTGTGTGCCAGGTGAGCTGGGGCTTTGCTGCAGAGCTGCGGGCGCAGATTTGAGCGTCTCCAAGTGCTGAGATGGTGGGCACCCAGGAACACAAACTGTGCCTGGCCACGGAGCCTGCAAGGAGGAGCAGAGACAGCGGTGGCAGTGTGGGGGGCCAGGTTGTCCCTGTGCCTTCCCCTGCAGGCCCTGTCTGTCCCTGCTGGGCCCCTGTCCATCCCCATCAGGTCCCTGCCCGTCCCCCCGGGCTGAGCTCCCCCAGGAAGTGCCGTGGAGCTGAAGCTGCTGCCATCCCCCCCTGCAGCCGCTGCCCCAGCCAAGGGAGCAGCAAAGGCAGGGCCAGGAGCAGAGGCAGCAGCAGGGGAGCCCTGGGGGGGCCGGGAAGGTCTTGTGTGGGTCAGGAAAGAGGCGCTGGGCACGAGGCCGGGGCTGTGCTGAGCAGGCCCAGCCCTCACATCCCCCCAGCCAACGCCGGCTGCCCGGGGGGCTTGGGAGGGACCCCCAGCCCGTGTACCCCACACTGAGCTGGCAGAGAGAGAGCCAAGGGACAGGGCCATGGGCAGGGCCACGGGTGAGGGACAGGCAGGGCCATTGCAGGGCCACGGTGAGGGCACAGCCTGTGGCAGCAGAGCTGCCCAGGGCCAGGGGCAGCCGGGGGTGTTGGTACCAGGCAGTGGTGGGACCGAGCAGAGCACGAGGCCTCTTGCAGACCCCTGGAGCAACCTCCCACTTGCCAACCGTGCCCTGGTGGTGTGGCACTGTCCCCTCCCTGCAGGACACTCCCCCAGAACTCTTTGGGGGGGCCTTTTGTGTCTATTCCTGGTTGCTGATTCCTGCTGGGGACCTGAGGGCCCCTCTGCAATCCCATCCATGGGGCACAATCTCCTCTGCAGAGCTTGACTCACTGCAGACTTTGCAGGGAAATCTGTGCTGGCAGCCCCAGTATGTCACGATCCCCTGTGCTCCCCCAAGGATATTTGGGACGAGTTCCCCCTTCCAGAGTACCCACGGGATGGGGGGGAGGTGCTTGTTTTCCTGCTGTTCGTGTTCCTGCTCTGCCCCTGTCCCTGCCCTTCCTGCCGCTGTCGGGTGAGTGGAGCGGCCACGATGGGAAAGGGGCGAGAGAAGCAACCCAGGAGCCTGAAACGGGGGAACGGAGAAGGGGAAGCCTGGACAGTAGGGACCTCTGGGATCCCTGAGACAACAGAGTGAAGAACCTGGAGAGGGGGAATGTCTGGGAATGTGGGACCCGTAAGGCGAGAGTCAGAAGAGAAGGGACCCTTGGGAGCCCCAACACTCCCAGCATCCCTAAGTGGGACCTCAGCATCCCAGAGAGGAGAGACCTTCTGAATTCCAGAGGGGAGAGATGAATGACGGGGAACTTCTGGGAGAGATTTTTTGGGCTAATTTTAATATTTTGGAGTATTTCTAACTAAATTTCAACTTTTTGCAATTTGAGGGGGGGTAAGGGTCTTCTTGCTATTTCTGAGTAATTTTTGTGTGAATCTTGGTGGTTTGGGTTTTTCTGGGCTGAATCTTGGTGTTTTGGAGGTCTTTATGGTCACAGGATGCCTGGTGAGTTCTAGAGATGGACTTGGGCAGGAGGAACCCCCAAGCCAACGCGCTCAACCCTTGTTTTCCCCCCCATCAGGATTTGTCCTTCCCAAAGCTTGGGCGGATGGAGGAGGAGGCTGCGAGGAAGAGGAAGATGCCTTGGTCCCCCCAGGCAGGTGAGGAGGAAGTCAGTGTCCCTTTGGGCGGGTGTTGTGCTGGCTCTGTCAGCCGAGCATGGCCCCGGCTGCAGGACAACCCCGCTGGCGCCGCCGTCCTGCCGGGGCCGGAGTTGGGGGGATGTCCTTGGCCTTCCCTGTGGGCCGGAGGCAAATCCCCTGCCTGTCCTTCTTGCTTCCTGCCCCAGGCCCCGAGGTGAAGACGGAGAGCCCGGAGGACAAATCCCCCCGTGAGACCCTGGTGGGAGAGGCCGTTTTGAAGGGCTCCCCGGCGCAGGAAGGCAGCGGGGAGGAAAAGGGCCGGAGATCCCCCCGCAGGAGGGGCTCCAAAGCCATCCCAGGGTGCTCTGAGGAGGAAAGAGCCAGCCTGTGCCGGGAAGGTGGCAGGAGCTTGAGGGGGAGCTCTGAGCTGGTGGTCCCTGAGCAGCCTCCAAGCTGGGAGAAGCCCTTCAAATGCTTGGAATGTGGGAAGAGCTTCAGGAAAAGCACTGACCTCCTCAAGCACCAGCACATCCACACTGGTGAACGGCCCTATATATGTAGGGTATGTGGGAAGAGCTTCAGAGACAGCTCCACCTTGATCCGCCACCAGCGCATCCACACTGGGGAACGGCCCTACACGTGTGGGGAATGTGGGAAGAACTTTACCCAGAGGTCCCACCTCCACACCCACCAACTCATCCACACTGGGGAACGACCCTACAAGTGTTTTGAATGTGGGAAGAGGTTTCAGACGAGCTCACATCTCCTCCTGCATGAGCGAACGCACACGGATGAGAGGCCCTTCCGCTGCACCGACTGCGGGAAGGGCTTCAACCAGAACTCCAACCTCCTGACCCACCGGTGCATCCACACTGGGGAACGACCCTACAACTGTTTGGAATGTGGGAAGAGGTTTCAGACCAGTGGGAGTCTCCTCTTGCACCAGCGGACACACACGGATGAGAGGCCCTTCCGCTGCACCGACTGCGGGAAGGGCTTCAACCGGAACTCCACCCTCGTCACCCACCGGCGCATCCACAGCGGGGAGAGGCCCTACAAGTGTGGGGAGTGTGGAAAGAGCTTCACCCACAGCTCTACCTTGACCAAACACCAAAGGACCCACCAATAAAAGAAGCCCTAGTGCTCCGACTGCTGGAAGAGCTTCTGCTGCTGCTTCCACCCCAAATGAAGCCCCTCATTTGGAGGCAACCCCTGGAGTCCAGTGACTGTCAGTCCATCCCTTTTGGGCAGCTTCTTTCAACAGAACCCTTCTTGGGGGCTGTGTGGAGATTCCTACCTTGGCTGGGGACCCCCCAAGGTCACTGCTGGAGGTTGAGAACAGAGATCTCCCCACCAGCATTGGTCTGGGGGAGTTCCATCCATCTCTAGTTAAGAATTATTGCTTTTGTGCCAGCTTGAGTAGAATTGCTTCAACAATTGCTTTAGTGTAGAGCACTGTCCTATCTTATCCTGTACTACTGGTAGTTTTAGTGTTTCTATTGTGCAGTAAATAATTCTGATGAAGATCTTTTGTCAGATCATTTGTAACCCTAAATAACTCATTTCTATCAATAGATCTGATATACCATCATTAAAACCTGGGGGACAAAAGTGGTTCAGTCACACCTCTCCAATTCCTCTAAACTGAAAGTGTTGGCATAATCCAAGGCTGAGATTGGATCCATCAGCCCCCAGCACCCCACAGGAAGTTGGGAGCTCAGGGGACCACTCCCCTTTGCCAACCCCTCTGTGTCCAAAGACCCCCATGGGACCGTCAGACCCGCCAGACCATCCCTCCTTTTCCACCCTTCTCCGTGTTCCTTCCACTTTCCCATTGTCCCCTCAGTCCCCAGTTTCCCCCATGAACAGTTTTGGGGTCCCAAACCCCACTTTTTTCCCCCTCTCCTGTGGGCGCTGAAGGAGAAAATGAGACTGCCCTCACAGAGTTCCATTGTGGGACTTGTACACTGACACTTTTCCGTGTCCCCTTTTATTCCTCTTCTCCCGTGAGCAGCACCCGCTGTTTTGTCTTTTAGTCCACTGGAATTCCCAGCATGGCCCCAAAGCAGTGCCCTGATCCCACACATTCCCCTCCCCTCATGTGCTGGCTGCGTTCAGCCACCAGAGAAAAACACAGGCTGGTCATGCAGGCTGGTTCAAGTGCATTTCCACTTGGAGAAACAACCTTCTCTCTCTCCAAGCACTCAGCCAAGGTCCATCCTCCCTTTGCATTCCCATGAACTCAGTGCAGGTGCAGAGTGACTCCGCTTGGTCCCACCTCTGCCCCTGTTTTGTTTGGACACGCAGAGTTCACGGCCAAGAGGACCAGGACCCGGGCTTCTTGTCTTCTTGTCCCATGCACTTCCAGAGGACTTGGAATATTGAAACCAGGTAGATTCTGAACCCCTGCTCCTGATGCTGCCACAGTGCCCATACACTGGCACTGCAGGCATGGCCTGCACTGAATGGCCAGTGCAGCAGGAGCCGTGGCTGCGGTAGCTGCCGGGATTGCTGCAGAGATGATCCAAGCAATCATCCATCCACTGAGGATTTCTGCATTTCACAGTTTCCTTAATTCACTGTATCCTGCATCATCCTCCCAGCTTCTGCTTAGGTTCCCTGGGAGCCCCAGTTTGGATCTTCTGCCCACGGGAATTATTAATGATAAATGGAGGGCAGGTACGTTTTGATCTGTGATAACTCTGAAATAACAAGGATTACTTACAGGGGTGTTAAAGGTATTGTCAGTCACACGAATCACAACGTCAGGTGCGGCCAAGAAGGGATCTGAGTGACAAGGACACACCACGACTGAGTCATTAAACCAGTCAGGAAGAGTTGGTAGACCCAGTGAATTCCCCCTAGAACAGTGTCTTCCTGATGGGACATCCGGGCAGGGCTTGCTCTGCTCAGCATTCCCTGCCTCCTCCCAGGATTCTTGAGGGACAGCCTCTGCATCTGCAGGATCGGATTGCGGGCCGTGTCCACTCAGGATAAGGTTCCATCAGAGGGGCTGGAAGCCAACAGGGTACTGTGGGAGACAGAACACAAGCACAGCCCTTCCCCACACTGAACACGATAGGATCTTGTCATTAGGTGTCTTCTTGTGGGTTTTTATTCAGTACTTGTTGATCTAAATTCAAAAAACTGAGGGTAAATACAGCTCTGTCTACTTGGGGTGTCACATTCTTCCTTTTCTGTTTTAAAAGTATGGTTTTTAATACAGAGCACACATTTCTTGCACCTGGGATAGGCACAAGTGATAAGACCACATTTATGTTTTTTTTTGGTTTTCTGTCTTCTTTTATTTTTCTCTTTGTTCTTTTTATTTTTTTTCTTTTCTTTTTTCTCTCTTTTTTTTGTCTTTTTTTCACTTTTACCTTTTTTCTTTCTTTTTCCTTCTTTTCCCCTCTTTTTCCTTTTTTCTCTTTTTCCCTTTTTCCCATTCTTATTTCTCTTTTTTTCTCCTTTTTCTTATTTTTCTTCCTTTTTTTCTTTTTCTTTTTTTTTCCCTTTTTTTTTTCTTTTACATTGTTTTCTATCAGTTATATTTTCAAGGAAGACTTAAACATATATCAAAACAATCTCCATGTACCTATCTTATGACAACAGATAATCCAAAGCAGTGCCCTGATCCCACACATTCCCCTCCCCTCATGTGCTGCCTGTGTTCAACCACCAGAGAAAAACACAGGCTACCATGCAGAGTGTTCCAAGTGGTTTCCACTTTAGCAAACAGCACTCTCTGGATGGAAAACACCAGTCAAGGCCAAAACACTCCTTGTTGATCCTGATTAACTGAATGCAGCTGCTGCTGCCTTAACTTGTTCTCACAAAACTTCTCAGGGTTTCTTTGCTTCTAGGAGGCCCCATATGTCCCAATGGACCCTTGATTCCATGGGGTTCCAAACTGTCTCAGGAATCCTTTGGTTCTATGAGGCCCTGCATATCCTGATGACCCCTTGGTTCCATGAGGATGCACAGTCTCAGAATTCCTTGGCTTCAGTGAGGCTTTGTAGTGTCCCAATGGCCCCTTGATTCCAGGAGTTTCCGCAGTGTCCTATGGGCCTCCTGATTCCACAAGGTTCCGCAGTGTCCCTGCGTTCCTTTAGTTCCCTGAGGGTCCACAGTGGAACAGGGTCCCTTTGGGGCCATAAGGCCCTGCAGGATCACAATGGCCCCTTGGTTCCATGAGGTTCCAAAATATTTCAGGGTTCCCTTTGTTCCCCAAGGCCCCAGACGTTAAATGGTCCCCTGGTTCCACAAGATTTCACAGTGTCCCTTTGTTCCTTTCTTTCCATGAGGCCCTGCGGTGCCACAATGGCCCCTTGATTCCATGAGGTTGCACAGTGTCATCACAGAGCTGAGCCCACCCAGATGGAAGTTTGGGGGAGATTAGGAGGAACTGAGACAAAAAGGATTGGATATTTAGGGAAGGAAAGAGGGGCTTATCCAACAGAGGGGAACGATTTTTATGAGGTAAAACCAGGTTCAGTTAAGGCTGAGGGTGCTGAAACACTGACTGTGCAAACACTCCTGATGAACTTTTACACTGTTTCTGACCTCAAGCCCCAATCCAAAAGTGCTGCCGCACCCACTGAAAGGAATCCACTGCTCTAATCGCAAGCTCAACCTGACCTCAAAGGCAAAGCCCAAACCCAGAACTCCAGACTGGAGTGACCCCCAGGAGAAAGGCCTGGGCTCTGGGAGGGATGTCCTGTGGCACAGGGGCTCAGGATCCAAGTTCAGAAGGCCAAGTGCACATGGCAACAGCCAGAGCTGGTGCAGAGCCATCAGGGAGGGTCTGGAAATGCTGCTGGGAGGGGGTGGGAAAGCAGGAGGGGTGTGTGCAGCCTGCAAGGCCAGAGCAGCAGCAGGGCCAGGGCAGGACAGCCTGCAGGAGAGATGGCCAAGGGCTCTGGCAGGGCTGCAAGGCCCAAAGGCACCCAGGCCTTTGTCCCCTTGCCTCTGGCAGCTGCCTCTGCCACTCAGGCCACCACAAGCAACTTTCCTGGCAGGTTCTGCACTTGGGTTCTGCCTCACCCCTCCCTCAGGAGCCTGGCAGGGGTTGCCCAGTTTTGGGCCTTTGTTGTTCCTCCCCCTCCCATCCCAGTGCCCCCCAAACAGCCCTGAGCCAGCCGGGAGGGACAGGATCTGCTGGGCCAGGGCCTGGGGCTCAGCCCTTGGCCTTTGTGCTCCACAAAACCAAGGCAGGCTTTGCTCAGCATTGCAGGGGCCTGCCCAGAGCCTTTGTCTGCCTGCACTCCTGGCCTCCAAGGAGCTGCTCCAAGGAGTCCCTGGGGAGGCTTTGGCAGTGCCTGCCCTCAGTGGGGCCCAGCAATGCTTCAAGGCACTTGCAGTTTGGCTTCTGACTTCTTCAGCAGCTGCTTCCATCTTCTCTCAGCACCTCAGGATCATGGGCTGGGCTGCAAACACACCGTGGGGCTCATTAAAATCCAGAAATCTCTCAGGATCTCTTTGTCTTCCTTTAATTGTCTTCAAGACAATTTCAAAACAAGTCTTCAAAATATGTACTATTTTTTGTTTTACTTCAATTATGGATATTTTTCAGTTCAGAGAAGAGGTGATAAGAGGTGTTCTCCAAGTGATCTTGATGCTGAGTGTCTCCTCAGGAGATCCACACCGACCCTGGATGATCAACCTTGCTCCTCACCCCCCAACCTCAGCAGTTCTGACATGGCCCATCTTGGACTGACAGCTGATGCAGCTCCAAACACACTGTGGGACCCATTAAAACATTGAAAAACAAATTATTTTTCTTTCTTTAATTGTCTTCAAGACATCAACAACTAATTGGAGTTGTTTTGTAGTTTAGCTAAGCAGGAAGATTTTAAAGTGGAAGTCATGAAAAAAAATATATATTTTTATGAAAGGCAATGATTTACACAGAGCCTTGGGTTGCAAGAAGGTCAGGGTGCAAAAGACATTACTAGCACTTAATCATTGACCAGTTGAGCAGTTTTCAAGTGATTCAATAGCATTTGCCACATATTTAACAGTGGCTGAATTATAGATTCACAACAACAACCTTCACACCACAGTCAATTCACACCCACACCCAGGCAGAGATGTGTGGACACATCAATAGCTGGGTGTGGAAAGGTCCCTCTCCCAAATTCTCCTTGTTGTCAGGGAAACACTCCCCCAAATCCCTTTGTGTTTGCCAGCAGACAAGGGTCACAGCTGGAGGAGTGTTTGTTGAGGGGGATCAGAATTGTCCTGGGCACCAGCGAGGGTCTTTGGAGTGTTGCAAACTGGAGGGTTCCCAAGCTGGGAGAGGCTGCCAGAGGTGTCCCACTGAGAGGGAGGTGCTGGGGAGCTGCCAGGGCCTCCCTCAGCCCCGCTGGGTGTGGGCTCCCAAGGGGACTGGCTTTAGTTATCTGCTGAATTTCCATCCTGGTGTCAGGAATGACTGGAGTTTCCAAACTATTTGGGAATTGTATCCAAACTGTTCCATTAGGGCTGTGATTCAGGCAGGAAATGTTCCAAGGCTTTCAGGGGATGACTGATTATCCTGTGTTCCCCAACTGTTCCACTCCAGATTGTTCCTACCTTTATGGTCCAGGAGCACCTGGTCCAGTCCAGGGACACTTCCCCACACCCTGGTCCAGTCCAGGGGCTCTTCATTGCTCAGCTGGTTTGGTCAAGGCTTGTCAGGAGCTCCTGAGATCATACTTATAAGAAGGATGGGCACAGACTTAGTTGTAATAAGAAAAGTGGTAATGGTTTTCAACTAAAAAAGAGCAGATTGGAACTAGATATAAGGAAGAATATTTTACACTGAGGGTGGTGAAACACTGGCACAGGTTGCCCAGAGAGGTCATAGATGCCCCACCCTTGGAAACATTCAAGGCCAGGTTAGAAAGGGCTCTGAGCAACCTGATCTAGTTGAACGTGAACCCTTTCATTGTGGGGGGATTGGACTAGATGACCTATAAAGGTCCCATCTGACTCAAACTATTTAAGATTCTATGGTTCTTTCCTACAGAGCCAAGGCTGACAGGGATCACACAAGTTTCAGACCCAGCTGAGCACCCCCTTTGATGGCCCAGCTGGCAGCTCTGCTAAAAAGCTGCTGCAAAGAACCTCCAGACCTAAAGAATCTTTTGTGCTGGGCTGAGCTGTGTCTCTCAGGGCTGGTTGTTGGCTTTTGGCTGCCAGGTGCCCACCAAGGCTCTCTCACTCCTCCTTCTTCTCCACTCCCCTTGGTGCCTGCAGGGTTGTTTCTCCCACATTTCTCTCACTCCTCTCTGGGTTACAGCACCCTGGATTTTATCCTTTCTCCAAAGGGTTATCACAGAGGTGCCTCTGGAATTGCTTTTTGGCTCAGCTTTGGGCACTGGCTGGTCCATTTTGGAGCCACCTGAAACTGGCTCTCTCTGACACAGAATCAACTCTTGATCTCTTCCCTGAGGGAAACCTGCAGCCCCCTCCCTGCTACTAAACCTGATCCACAGGGTCATTCAAGTGCCCAGGAATACAGGAGGTCATTGATCCCATTATTCCTCAGGCTGGTTAAACAAGACTTTGTCCTCTTCCTGTCCCTGACTGCAGGTTCTTTCTGTCAGAGCAGAGCTGTGCTGGACCTCAGCCGTGCTTTGCTCCAGAGCCTGCTGGGGTGGGGGCAGATGGCAGTGGAAGAGTTGGGTTGGACTGGATGATCCTTGTGGGTCCCTTCCACCTCAGCATATTCTGTCATTCTGTGTTTGTTTGGGTTTGGTTTGATTGTGTTTGGTCTTTTTCCCTCCTTTTGATTTTCCTTTCCTCTGATCCATGAGTTTTTTCTTCATTGTCTTGGGCCTTGCTGGGCACTTGATGGCAGGACAAGTTTCTCCAACTCAGTCATCTTGACCACATTTTTTGTCCAAGTCACCATTAACTAGACGAGGTTTCTCACAGACTCGCTGCAACTTGGCATCACCCACAAAGGAGTGGAAAGTGCATTTCATCCCATCATCCAGAGACATAATAAAGATGTTCCATAGGAATGGTCAAGGGCTGGTCCCTGATGGATGTCACCTGGGAGTTGCTGCCAAGAGCAATTTGTTCCATGACTTTTGACCCTGTAGTGGTTTGAACCTTGTTTTCCTCAGAGGCTAAGAGAAGTGGTAGACCCCAAGGGGTGGAAACCCCTGGAAGTTTTGAAATTCTGCCCAATGGGCGCTCCTGCAGAAATGTAAACATATCACAACCAGACCGGAAAAGAAGAGTTGTAGTTTTGGTTGTTGTAGGAGAGGTGGCCATGTTGTAGAGCCACGAGGAAGGGGCTCTGAGCCCCTTGGGGCCTCTGGCCCCCTCCCAGCCCCTGGCTGGGGGGCTGCAGGGACCTGGAACAGCATAAAGCTGGGCTAGGTGCCTGTAGTTATGCCGGGAGATGTTTTCTCCTTGGGCACAGAGCAGCAGCTGACACTGACCAGAGAAACAGTGGCAGAGAGCCAGAGATAAGGACCTGAACTGGAGGAGCAGCAGAAGCAACATGCAGCACCAGAGGAGACTCCTGGAAGGAGAGCCGAGGAAAGGAGAGCCAGCAGCTGAGAGCTACAGAGTTCTTGGGGGTAAGACTGTACCAGCTCCCCAAAACTCCCTTGAGACCCCTCTTGGAGAAGAGGGACATAGACTCCTATTTTGGAGAGCAGTTTTGGACATGCAGCACCGGAGAGAGAGAGGAGCTGAGAAGCTCAGAGCGTCCTGGAGCTGGACCGGGACGGCCAGATGGAATGCGGGGGGAGTTGACCTTGGCTTCCCCCCTTGCACTGCTGCCACGGTGGCAGCCTGAGAGGCAGGGCACAGAGGCCCTGCAAGAGATACCAGACCGTCACGAAGACCCCCCTGTGTCTTCGTGATATGACATGGTGATACGACCTTGTCTGGGGTTACGAAGCCCACGGAAGACTCCTCGGTTGTGAGGCGATGGGGCTGAGAGAGAGGCTTGTATACCTCCCTCATGGAGAGCTGGCAGAAAGCCAACTATCAGCTGCTGCATGCGTGAGATGAGGAGAAACCTGCTGCATTAGAAGATCCTGCTGCTTAAGGACTGGAAGGGATCTGTCCTTCTTTCCCTCCTATACTTTTATTTGGAGGGGAGAAGAGATCTGATCATTGTAAATATATATGTCATGGTAGAGATAGTTTGTGATCATGTGTATAATGTGATATGGTATTTATTTGTACAGTCATTGTAATATATTCCCTTTTCCCCACTTTGAGTCTGGTGTGTTTTGTCTGGAAAAACCCATCTCACATTAGGTTGAGGTGTGGGAGGGGGAATAGAGCTAGAGAATTGGATTTTGGGACTATCTCAAACCATGACAGACCCTCATCAGTCATTCAACTTCCCACCCACCACATGTTTCACTTGTCCAGTCCAGCTGTCACCAGTCTGGCTCTAAGGAGATCAGAGGAGACCACGTCCAGGGCCTTGCTGAAGTCTGGGCACCCTTCTTTTCCCTCCCACAGGGGTTCTGTAATCCCTGCCTTGTCCTTCCCATGCCTGGGAATGGCTGCAGGAGGACTTGCCCTATCCCCTTCCCTGCTGAGCCTGAGCAGTCTGGAACTCTGCCAACCCTCCTTGCTGCCCTGTTTGCAGACTGGTTCCATGTCTGCCTTTGCAGCCCACCCCTGGCTCTGGTACAGCCCTCCCTGAACTGGGGAGGCACAAGGGGAGTTCACTGTGGGTCAGACAAGTCACTGGCCAGAGTCCTTTCTCTGTTCCTGCTGCATCCCCTGGGGCTGCAGAACTCTCCTTTACCAGTTCACAGGCAGATTTAGTACTTGATCTCTGGTAACTCCACCCTGGGCAGGATTCTGCTCCAGGGCTCCATTCCCTGCTGACTGGATGGGACGGGCTGTCCCTGCAGATCCTCTGTGCTCTCCTGCACTTCCTGAGTTCCTACAGACAAGTCCTCACCTCCATCAGAGCCCTCACAAGCTGCAGAGCCCCAGGCAGGTGACTTGGAGACCATTTGCCACTGGCCACCAGCACAGAACCTCTGAACCAGCCCTCAGTCCCTCAAGTACCCCAGTGAGTCGCTTCTCTCACTGCAGGGACTGAATGGGGAAACAAGCAAAGCAATGAGACTTTGGAGAGTCTATTCCTTGGCCCTGTTCTTTACACCAACCTTTAAAAAGAACAGAGTCTTCAGGAACTGCCCAGGGGGATCCCCTTTCCTGATGGAAATGATGTCAAGGAGCCCAGCTCTTTCCCAGCAGTGCCCAGGGTCTGTCCCTGCCCATGGTCACAGGACTGACACACAGCAGGGACTGAGGTGCCAGAGCACTCAGGCCTTGGGCAAGGAGCAGAAAGGAGAGGGAGGCAGTGGAAAAAGAGCATCTCTGAGAAGGCCAAGAGCTGCTGCTCCCTGGCAGTGCTCCTGTACCAGGACTCTTTACCCCTTCTCCTCTGCACACAGGGACTGCCCTCCAGCCTCAGGGAAGTTGTTGGAGGGAGAATCTGGAAAAAAAAATTCAAGTCCTTTATTCTACTCAGAGATTGTGATTCCTCATGTACAGAATAACAAAGGCAGGATGTTTGACAAAGAAGTTGCTGCAGGAACTTTTACTTTGTTTAAATGCACACAGAGAATGATTCCTCACTTCCACAACCGTGGATCAAAACAAAGAGGTAGAGAGTGAATTAGGTATGAGATGAATAATAAATTTCTGTGTTAACAACATTAAAAGAGGAAAAAATGTAGGAAAACTCCCCCACTGCCACTTTAAAAAGATTTAGAAAGCAGGCTGGGCCAGTAAAGGGTCACAGAATGAGTGTTCTGCAGAAGAGAGGCAGGTTGTTACTCCTGAAAAGCATCTGATCATCATTTTCCTCATGGCATCCTTGAGCTCCTGGTTCCTCAGGCTGTAGATGAGGGGGTTCAGTGCTGGAGGCACCACCGAGTACAGAACTGACACAATCAGATCTAGGGATGGGGAGGAGATGGAGGGAGGCTTCAGGTAGGCAAATGTGGCAGTGCTGACAAACAGGGAGACCACGGCCAGGTGAGGGAGGCACGTGGAAAAGGCTTTGTGCCGTCCCTGCTGAGAGGGGATCCTCAGCACAGCCCTGAAGATCTGCACATAGGAGAAAACAATGAAAATGAAACAACCAAATGTTAAACAGGCACTAAACAGTAAAAGTTCCCTGATGTAGGATTTGGAGCATGAGAGCTTGAGAATCTGGGGAACCTCACAGGAGAACTGGCCCAGGGCATTGCCCTTGCACAGGGGCAGGGAAAATGTATTGGCTGTGTGCAGCAGAGCACTGAGAAAGCCAGTGACCCAGGCAGCTGCTGCCATGTGGGCACAAGCTCTGCTGCCCAGGAGGGTCCTGTAGTGCAGGGCTTTGCAGATGGCAACGTAGCGGTCGTAGCACATGATGGTGAGGAGGGAAAACTCTGTTCCAAGGAAGAAGAAGAGCAGAAAGACCTGTGCAGCACATCCCATGTAGGAGATGGTTCTGGTGTTATGGAGGGAATTGTGCATGGCTTTGGGGACAGTGGTGCAGATGCAGCCCAGGTCTGTGAGGGAGAGGTTGAGCAGGAAGAAGCCCATGGGGGTGTGCAGGTGGTGGTCACAGGCTACGGCGCTGAGGATGAGGCCGTTGGCCAGGAGGGCAGCCAGGGAGATGGCCAGGAAGAGCCAGAAGTGCAGGAGCTGCAGCTCCCGCCTGTCTGCAAATGCCAGGAGGAGGAACTGGGTGAGGGAGCTGTTGTTGGACATTTGCTGTTCCTTAGGACAGGGTCTGTTCAGAAAAGGAAAGCACAGGGAACAATTAAGACAGCCCCCTCTCAGCAAAGCCAGGGCAGTTTTCAGGGAAATCCCCTCCAAGTAAAGGCTCTGAGGGTGCTTTCTGAGGGTGCTGTGACGAGCAGGAGCTCTGGTCATGTGCTGCCAAGGACTCAACTTTGCTCTGCTGCAGTGCAGACATGGAACTGGTTTGGGACAGCTCTCGTGATTACAGGGAATGTCACATGGAATGCAGCTTTGATGGAAAAGTTCAATTCCTGTTCTGTTGTCTTGGAGCAATTTGGGCTGCAGAAGAGAGGCACAGAGTATCCTTAAAATCATTTTGACTGGTTTTTTTGGTTACAGTCATAACACCTGTGGGGTGTTTTTTTAGGGGCTAATTTTTCTGATGACCAATCTGAAGAGTGTTGAGACAGGACAGACAGAAGGGCTGAGCTCTTCATTGCTTATTGCAGAGCCAGGAGAGCTGCAGTACCTCTCAGTCTGTTTCCCATCTGCCCTGCACTTTCCCTTGGGCTGCCTTGAAGATGACTTCACACACAGACTCATCTTTAAAAACCCCACCAAGATCTGTGCTGAGAGCAGGACAGCACTGCTTGAAAGGTCAACTCTGTGAAGTGTCCCCTGTGCCAGCCCAGAGGTGCAGCTGTGCTGGACAGAGTAGGACAGGAGCCTTCCTGCAGGGAAGCCAAGGGCTGGGATGGGAGAGTGCCCACCTGTGGGAGGCGTGTCTGGATGCACAAGGGATGTGCCAGGGCGATGGGCCCGAGGGAACATGCGCAGTCACATATAACTCTATTGGCTGAAGAAGTCACATGGTACACAGGGATATAAGAGTGGGAATTTTGAATAAAGTTCTCTTTGTTTCACCACCCATGAGGAGTTCATTCATTTCCTTGTTATACAAGGGTCCCCTGCTACATATGGCGATTTGAAAGGGACATTTTTAGCTTATATTAAGCAAGATATTTATCCTGAATCAGGAAATCAGCTGGTGACTCCGGGATCGTCTTGATTTTTCAGGGGTCAAAAAACCTTGACGTCAATAAACCGTGCTCTTAGTGGCACCTAAGAGACGGACAGTTTAGCGAGCTCAAAAAATATTAGGATAGTGCACGGAAGAAGAGAAGAAAGAAGTTGAAGAAGAAACCGAGAGGTCAAAGCAGCCACCGGAAAGAGCGGAGAGGGTCAACACAACATCAAAAGCGGTGAGTCTGACTGGGATGCATTCCGCACGCCCAAGACTGCTCCCTGGGCGAAAGCGTGCCTGCAGCTCGGAGAACCGGGCCGCAGAGCACCTTAAGATCGTCAGGGAAAAGCCTGTCAGTCCCCTGAGTGTCGGTCATCTGGTAAAGCGGCTCTCCGCTACCGACTGCTGTGGACCACGTGCAAGAAGCGGCTTGCTGCTGCCGCTTCTTGCGCTTCAAACCGCGCCGGCTTTACCGAGGCGCCGCACCGCGCCTTCCGATACAGCGCGCCCCGATCCCCGCGCCGCCCAGCGAACCGCGGGAGCCCCCGGAGCCGCCGCTGCCGCCGCCTGGGCGGGTCGCGCCCCGCGCCCCGTCGCCGCCGCCGCTGCAGACGCCGCGCTCACCGGAGACGGAGTCGGACCCACGCCGAGCCGCCGCCACGTGACTGAGAAGCCACCGCCAGCGCCGACGCTTCGTTTGCCGCTTTGCAGCCCGCGCACGCCAATCGCCGCAGCCCCAAACCGCCGCTTCTACAGCCAGCCCCCGTGTCCGTCGCTACAGCTGCCCGTGCCTGCCGCTGCTCTGCTCCGCCACTTGCCGCCTGCACCGGGACATCAGCCGCCGCCGCCGCTGGGACGCCACAGCCCAGCCGACAGAGAGCCAACACAAATCAACAAACCGACAGACCCTCTTCAGCAGCGCACGCTAGCAGTGCAGAGACCCAAAGGTAACATGGGAAACTTCTTCCCCACCGAACTATCATGGGACACAGAAGCACTGGTTGCTCTGCTGAATCCTTATTACGTTCAGGTTACAAGGGCTGAATTATCAGAGTTGGTGCAGCTCATTAAGGCAGCCGTACCAGAACTACCTCTGGTTGAAGCCCTCAACATTCACATATGGGACAAAATAGGCAATCTTATCAAACTCAAGGCTCAGGGAGGAGACTCCCAAGCAAACAAAGCTTACCCAGCCTGGCAAGCTATAATGACTGCATTAAGCAGATCCCACCAAAGAACGACGAACACACACCCCCCACTCACACTGCAACCAGCAGCCCCACTTTTACGCGCCGCAGTTTAAACACACAAAGCGCGGCGGGGGGAGGGGGTGGAGCCGTTCACAATTCAACTCCGGGGAAGGGAACCGGGAGCCCAAGGGACACGGACCGGTGGGAGGGAGCGGGGCCCCAGATGCGAGGTTCCAGTCTGTGGGACAGCAGCAGGGGGTCCCGTGACGGGGGTGGGGGGGCTAGCCCAGCTTACTTGCCAACCCATCCCGCGCATGAACCCCGAGTACGCGCCCAGGGGCGGGCACCACCATCTCGCCCGCCACGCGGTACGGACACCGACCCGTCCTTCCCCACCCCTGCGCCGTCCTCCCCAACCACCACCACAGCCCACCCACAGGCAGCCGCTTTCGCCGAAGCTGGGGGGGGGGAATGGGAGGAATGGGGGGAGGAGGAGGGGGATTTTGGGATAGCTCTGCCGGCAAGGGATGAAGCAACATACCGAGAGGGTACAATCGATAGATGGGCTTTATGCAGAGAAGAGGCATTGCGTACTGGGGACTTACAAGTTATACAAGCATGTCCAGTAATTATCGGTCCATGTCAAAGCCGCAGGTTCCAACCATTGCCACATGAACTAACCAAAGAACTGAGACAGCTAATAAGGGAAACTGGTGTATCATCCCCTAACACACTTGCATTTTTAGAATCACTGAGTTCCACATACATCTTCATGCCTCATGACTGGAGAACCCTGTTACAAATAAGCCTCCCTAACACACAGTACAATATATGGCTGAACGATTTTAGAGAAATCTGTTCCGCTTATGCTAATGACCCACAAGCAGGGGTATCAGCACACCAGCTCACAGGGGATGGGAATTATCGTTCCATAGATGCACAAACCAAGTACAATAGAGAAGTATACGAAGTCATAGCAAAACATGCCATGCAGGCAATGAGAAAACTACCCACATCAGACAGAGACGCAAACTTGTCATTTACAAAAATAATACAGGGCCCAACAGAACCTTACACACAATTCCTAGATCGGCTGCAATCTACTCTGGATAGGCAGATTGAAAATGAGGAAGCCAGAGAAATCCTTAGCAGAAGACTGGCTTTCAAAAATGCTAATGTTGATTGTAAAAGAGTTCTGCAAACCCTTCCTAAAAGGGAAACTTGTAGCATCTCAGAATTAGTTCGTGCCTGCCAAGGGGTGAGTTCTTTAACACACCAAACAGATTTACTAGCAGTAGCACTGAGTACTCAGTTAAGGACACAGCAGGGGGCCAGACCCAGAGAAGGTTGCTTCATTTGTGGGGCCCCCGACCACTTCCAAAGGGACTGCCCTCAGAAACCTCTAGCAGTGGCACCTCGAAAGCAACCCAAAGCAAGGAGGATGCCAAAAAACTGGAGGCGAGGGGCGCTGTTGCACGCCCCGGTACAGCAATCACATGCGACACAAGGGAACAGGCTGGTGATTTGCGCCCCCCCAAGTCAGCCAGCGCTCTGTGCCCCTACACCCCAGCCAGCGCTCTGTGCCCCTCCACCCCAGCCAGCGATCTGTGCCCCTACACCCCAGCCAGCGATCTGTGCCCCTACACCCCAGCCAGCGATCTGTGGACCTTACAACACAGAAGAGATATGTGTGAACCGACACAAAGCACAGCCGATTGGGACCCCTCCAACCCAGCCAGAGATCTGGGCCCCTACAAAGCAACCAGACGCTCTTGGGCACCTACAACACCCGCGATCTGTGCCCCTACACCCCAGCCAGCGATCTGTGCCCCTACACCGCAACCAGCGCTCTGTGCCCCTACACCCCAGCCAGCGATCTGTGCCCCTACACCGCAGCCAGCGATCTGTGCCCCTACACCGCAGCCAGCGGTCAAAACCACAGATATTGCACAGTCTGTTACAATGAAGGCAAGACCAGTCTGAGGATAATGAGGGGACTGAGCCTGTGAGACCCAAGACTTGTGTTCCTAATGTTAAATCCTGAAATGTCTAAAGCTGCAACTTTTAACTGACCTGCTCTTCAAAAAATAGCAAAATTAAAGATTAAAATTAAACCCCGCAGTGTCAGGAGCAGATCTTGGCTGACCTGCATGTTCCATGCTAAATACAAAATTGAGCACTTCAGTCATAATGGTCTGCACCTTTCCTGGATTGCCCTGATGCTGTTTGTGCTGAACAGGTATTACAATAAAGGCAGTTTTACCTGTCCCTTGTTTACTTTTCTGAGCTCTTTGGAGCTGTCTTTTCTTGTAAGAGTAATATATGGTTATCTGTGTTTGTCTGGTGGTAATTTCTCAAGGGATTTGTGTACAGGACGGGGGCCTGAATTTCTTGGGTGGTTTGCACAGGTTCTTTGATAACACATTCCCTGGTGATACTTGAAAGTTTTTTATAAAATGTCTTTTGTAGCATATGCTGTCATCTGTAAAGCTTGTTTGTTTGGTTTTTTTTCATTCAGGGATGGGACTTGTGTAATACTCACAGTCTAATGCTTGGTCCTTAGGATTTCTTTATTATTTTTAATTTTAATTCAAGTGTTTTAATATCCCATTTTCCCTGCAGATGTGTGGAGCAATTGATTTGCTCACTGTAAGCAAAATAGCTGCTCTTGGTCGAAGGGCTTGGTAAGTTGTTCTTCCTTAATAACATTTACATTTTAGCTTTTTAAAAAAAGACCTTCACAAAGGTCTGGCTTTGCACAAAATGATCTGTAATGCCAGGACAATTTGTTATTTGTTTGGTTTTGGTTTTTTTTAAATTAAACCGTGAGCTGATGAACTTCAGATCATTCCTCACATAGTCAAAAAACCCATAACATTGGCAGGCTTGAGTAGAAAAAATAAAATTAAAATTAATAATTAAAAAATTATTCATCTCTACTGGATGAATATGGGAACAGAATCTTTTCCAGTTTTCTTTAACTAAAAGGAATTTGGTCTTGACCTTTTGTTGTCCCTGCCACATTTTGTGACTTTGGAACAGTTTTATCACCGAGTTCAGTCCCGAAGCAAAAAAGTGGAATTCATGAATTGGAGGAATTCAGTTTTTAATGCGTGTCCATGAGCTTAGTTTTGATGCTTTTTGGCAAGTATTGAATCTCTTCTGCTCCTGGGCTCTGTGAGTTTTATTACTTTGTTCCTTCAGAAGTCTTAAACTGTTTTTCCCACTGCAGGTCTGTGTAGAACAGCAGATTTCTTGCCAGGTTTCTCCTTCCAGCTCTTCCTCAAAACTCTTCCTGTGCCATCCACTGACGCCTTTCTAGCCCCCAGTCATCTGCTCGAATCTCTAAAACACGTGACTCATGTTCCATTTTTATATTCATCTTCACATGACTCCTGAATCTTTCTGTGTGCATTTTTGTTGGTTTTCTCACTGGGTTGTAAATGAGCTGTTGTCACATCTGGTTTCTTGGGTAGGACTTTGGCCTTTCAGTTACACACCGAGTAATTCTTCCCTCCTTTTCTGGTTTATAATCCTTACCTAAAGGAAGGGGTTGAATGTGAAAGCCTTAATTTACTTAATGCAACAGTTGTCTACAAAAGAAGTTGCTTCAAACACCAATTGCAAAAGTATCCAAATGTGTGGATCCTGAAAGATCCAGTATTGCCCTCTCTGGTGAGCACAGATAATGTTTAGTTGAAACACCGATTTTTATTTTCCATTTGTTTAAGAGAAGAGGGAAAATACTTGAAAACATGAGGAGCTTTATTGAAGTTGACATACTTTGCTCAATGTAATAAAGTTTATTATTTCAAACTAACACCCAAAAAAGAGTGCATCTGTGAATAGTCACATCTTACCGGGAATTCCTCTCTAAATGTGAGAAACCTGGCAAACAGCCTTAGCTAAAAATACCCAAACCTACATGACTTGTGCTTTGACTGCTGTGCTTACAGAACATCTGATGGGGGTAAAAGCAGAACTAGGGCTGTCCAGGGCACTCATGTTCTGTGCAGTCTCTGACAGGAACTCATGATGGACTTTGCTGGCCAGAAAGGACACGTCTGCTCTTTCCTGCAGTGTCAAAGTTACCAGGGGTGTGTCTTTGAGACTAAAACATTGCTTTAATGAACTTTGAGACGTAGACCTTGAAGTTTGGTTTGTTCACAGCCTCATTCTGTCCATTCAGCTCCCTCTGTTGGAGGCAATTCCGTTTCCAGGGGAGGTCACCTCAGTTTTGAAGTTGAAGCCTCAGATTTCACTCTGGAAAACTTGGTCAGTGTGTTGGTGTCTCATGCGTGGGTGTTGTATGTGTTGGATTTCAGTCTCCCACTTGAGGGACAGAAGGTTTCAATAGACCTCAAGTGGTTGAAGCCCTGGGTTTGGCCATCAGGACTTGTCTTTCACTGCTGTGGTCTTTTAATAGAGCAACAGAGTATTGCAACAAAAAAACTGAAGAGAAAAACTTTGTAAATTTTGTTTCAGAATTGTTGCCTTGAACCTTTGGTCGAGGTTGGGAATGGTTTGTCTCCCTTGGCAGGGAGGGTCAGTACTCTTTGTCATTCTGACAGGACTGCCCAGGTCCCTGATTTTATCGTGGCCAAAATACTGGGCTTGGAAACCAAAGCAGGAGCTGGTAGAGAACAGCAGCTTGAAAAATGGGCTGATGCCTAATTGATGTGGCAGAAGGAATGAAAGACTCGGGACAGCTAAGAAAAAAATTGGGCTTTTCAGTGCCTACCTCAGGTTAGAATCACTGCATGTGTCTTAGTGGAGAAAGATGTTCTTGTAACTTTATTGAAACTTGTTAGTAAAATGTGTCTTAATTCCTAAGGAAACAACCACTGTGAAATCTTTAAAAACCAAATGTAGATTTCCAAAGTGTAGAAGTTGCTATTAATATTTTGGCCATTCTGTGGCATCTTTTTGATGTATGAATAACTCTGAGAACAAGAAATTCTTAATTACATTATCAGGTCTGTTTACTGCTAATTATTTTACAACGTTGAGAGAAGAGTTTAAGATGAAAGTTGTGGGGTTACTTGCAAAGTTTGTGGTACAACCAATGCAGTTGAACCTGGTGGGGAAATTTGCCCTTAAATTGGTTTTGGCAGATCTCAAGTGTCTAAGGCAGAGGCCAACCCAACTGGAAAGAGCCTTTCAAGGGTGACTAAGATGTAACTAAATTACCTTTTCGGGAGGTGGGGAAAGTTGATGTCAGGAATTAAATTTCCTTATGTTAAGCTTAGTAAAAATATATTAATATGTAAATATTAAAATTATTTTAATGGTCTTATTCATGGGTTTTCACTGCGCTTATGTTAGTACTTCTGAGTGTTTGATTGTGACAAAAATGGACAGCTTTGTGGTGTGGGTTTTTTTGTATTTTTCATGTTTTGATACTTTGGTCAAGGCATTAACATTAAAAATCATTCAAAATTTTAATTCATCTTCAAACACCAAAATAGATTTGAAATGAGGTTAATGAGAACAGTGGGGGGAAAAAAACCACCCAAGCCCAAAACCAAAACAACCCCAAAAACTGTTCGTTTTTCCATTGTATTTTAAACAAGGAAGTCTGTAGAGCAGCAGAAAACAGGACATGTGGGCAGGTGTGAAAGTCAGACTGGGGCTTGTTGCACTGGTTCCAGTGCTCTTTGCTTCAGTGTAACTGGTCATTTTGAGATGAGACTGGGGAAACTGGGCTGCCAGGGCAGGGACCACTGGCTGGCCCCACTGGTTTTTGCTGGTCAGTGGGTAATTTCTGCCTCACTTGTCAGAATCAGCCCACGGTTATCAGGGAATGTGGTAGTGGTGAATTTGGCTTTCAGACTAAAATGAGGTTAAACTCACACATATTCAAAAGAATAAATTGATGTTGGAGTGCAGATACTCAAAATCCTGAAGACCTTTTGAAACCTTTTTTGCGTGTCAGTCCTACGGCCGAAGCTCTTCCCGCAGTTGGGGCACTGGAAGGGCTTCCCTTACTGGTGGGTCCGTTGGTGTTTGTTCAAATTAGACCTCTGGCTGAAGCTCTTCCCACACACCCCACACTTGTAGGGCCTCTCCCCGGTATGGATGCGTCGGTGGATGATGAGGGTGGAGTTCCGCTTGAAGCCCTCCTTGCAGTCGGTGCAGCGGAAGGGCCTCTCATCCGTGTGCGTCCGCTGGTGCTTCAGGAGATGTGAGCTGGTCTGAAACCTCTTCCCACATTGCAAGCACTTGTAGGGCCGTTCCCCAGTGTGGATGCGCTGGTGGATGCAGAGGGTGGAGCTGTCCCTGAAGCTCTTCCCACACTCCCCACATGTGTGGGGCCGTTTCCCACTGTGGATGTACTGGTGTCGGATCAGGCTGGATCTCTGCCTGAAGCTCTTCCCACATTCCCTACACATGTAGGGACGTTCCTCAGTGTGGATATGCTGGTGGGTGAGGAGGTTGGAGCTCTTCCTGAAGCTCTTCCCACATTCCAAGCACCTGAAGGGTTTCTCTCTGCTGGGAGGCTGCTCAGGGACCACCAGCTCAGAGCTCCCCCTCAAGCTCCTGCCACCTTCCCGGCACAGGCTGGCTCTTTCCTCCTCAGAGCACCCTGGGATGGCTTTGGAGCCCCTCCTGCGGGGGGATCTCCGGCCCTTTTCCTCCCCGCTGCCTTCCTGCGCCGGGGAGCCCTTCAAAACGGCCTCTCCCACCAGGGTCTCACGGGGGGATTTGTCCTCCGGGCTCTCCGGCCTCACCTCGGGGCCTGGGGCAGGAAGCAAGAAGGACAGGCAGGGGATTTGCCTCCGGCCCACAGGGAAGGCCAAGGACATCCCCCCAACTCCGGCCCCGGCAGGACGGCGGCGCCAGCGGGGTTGTCCTGCAGCCGGGGCCATGCTCGGCTGACAGAGCCAGCACAACACCCGCCCAAAGGGACACTGACTTCCTCCTCACCTGCCTGGGGGGACCAAGGCATCTTCCTCTTCCTCGCAGCCTCCTCCTCCATCCGTCCAAGCTTTGGGAAGGACAGATCCTGATGGGGGGGAAAACAAGGGCTGAGCGCGTTGGCTTGGGGGTTCCTCCTGCCCAAGTCCACCTCTAGAACTCACTGGGCATCCTGTGTCCATAAAAACCTCCAAAACACCAAGATTCAGCCCAGAAAAACCCAACCCACCAAGTTTGAGGTAAAAACCCCATCACAAATAGCAAGACGTCTTTTGCCCCCCCAAACTGCAAAAAGTTGAGACTCAGCTAAAAAATATTCCAAAATATGAAGATTAGCCCAAAACATCTCTCTCAGAAGTTCCCTCTCTCTGGTGTCTCCCCTCTGGGGTACAGAGAGTCTCCCCTGTCTGGGATGCTGGGAGTTTCACTTAGAGATGCTGGCAGTGCTGGGGGTCCCAAGGCTCCCTTCTCCTCTCTCTCGCTTTCAGGGTGCGACATTCCCTGATATTCCCCCTCTTCAGGTTCTCCACTTTGTTGTCCCAGGGATCCCAGGGGTCCCCACTGTCCAGGCTTCCCCTTCTCCATGCCCCCCGTTTCAGGCTCCCGGGGGTCCCGGGCACCTCCCTCTCCGTGCTCCCCCCTCCAGGTTCCCGGGGGTCCCCCAGCTCTGCCATCGCCCCGCTCCGCCCTCCACACTCGGCAGCTCCCGGGCTCCACACCCACCCCCGGCACTCCCAAGGGGCCCCAAACCCGCTGTGTCCCCCCCGCCGGCACCGGGCTGATAATGGAGCCGGCGGGGCCTGACCCAGCAACACCAACCCCCACCATGGGGGGGACCCACACAAGGGTCGGCTGTGCCCAAGGCAACCAAACAGCCCCACAGGCAGGGGGACACCAGAAACTACCCCAGGGCAACGAGATCAGGGAGTGGATCGGGCCCCCGGACACATAGGCAGGCTCTGGGTTCAGCCTGACCAGGGGCAATTTGGCACCAACAGCATGGCCCCGAGCGCTGGCTCGGCACAGGGGGCCCGAGCTCCCCCCTCTCCAGGTTCTCGCAGCTCCCCCCACTCTCCAGCCTCCCCCACTCTCCAGGGATCAAGGCATAGGGACACCAAGGCGCCCCCATCGCACACCCCCTCATGCTCTCCCCCCTCCCCTTAGCCCCCCTCTCCCACCCCTTTTTCGGGCTGTTTCCTGGTGTGGATGCGTTGGTGTCGGATCAGGTGGCAGCTCCGTCTAAAGCTCTTCCCACATTCCCCACACGTGTAGGGACGTTCTCCAGTGTGGATGTGCTGGTGTCGGAGCAGGTGGGTGCTCTGCCTGAAGCTCTTCCCACATTCCAAGCATCTGAAGGGCTTCTCCCTGCTGAGAGGCTGCTCAGGCACCACCAAGTCAGAGCTCCCACTCAGGCTCCAGCCGCCTTCCCGGCACAGGCTGGCTCTTTCCTCCTCAGAGCACCCTGGGATGGCTTTGGAGCCCCTCCTGCGGGGGGATCTCCGGCCCTTTTCCTCCCCACTGCCTTCCTGCGCCGGGGAGCCCTTCAAAACGGCCTCTCCCACCAGGGTCTCACGGGGGGATTTGTCCTCCGGGCTCTCCGTCCTCACCTCGGGGCCTGGGGCAGGAAGCAAGAAGGACAGGCAGGGGATTTGCCTCCGGCCCACAGGGAAGGCCAAGGACATCCCCCCAACTCCGGCCCCGGCAGGACGGCGGCACCAGCGGGGTTGTCCTGCAGCCGGGGCCATGCTCGGCTGACAGAGCCAGCACAACACCCGCCCAAAGGGACACTGACTTCCTCCTCACCTGCCTGGGGGGACCAAGGCATCTTCCTCTTCCTCGCAGCCTCCTCCTCCACCCGACCAAGCTTTGGGAAGGACAAATCCTGATGGGGGGGAAAACAAGGGCTGAGCGCGTTGGCTTGGGGGTTCCTCCTGCCCAAGTCCATCTCTAGAACTCACTGGGCATCCTGTGTCCATAAAAACCTCCAAAACACCAAGATTCAGCCCAGAAAAACCCAAACCTCTGAGATTCAGGCAAAAACCCTCTCAAAAATAGCAAGAAGACCCTCATCCACCCAAACTGGAAAAAGTTGAGGTTCAGCTAAGAAATTACTCCAAAATACAAAGGTTAACCCAAAGAAGTTCTCCCAGGACTTACCCGTCTCTGGTCTGTCCCCTCTGGGGTTGGGAATTGCTTCCCTCTCTGCGATGCTGGGGGTCCCACTCAGGGATGCTGGGAGTGTTGGGGGTCCCAAGGCTCCCTTCTCCTCTGACTCTCGCCTTCGGGATGCCGAGTTCCCAGACATTCCCCCTCTCCAGGTTCTCCACTTTGTTGTCCCAGGGATCCCAGGGGTCCCCAGTGTCAGGGCTTTCCCTTCCCTGTGCTCCCCTTTCCAGGCTCCCAGGGGTCCCCCAGCTCTGCCATCGCCCCGCTCCGCCCTCCACACTCGGCAGCTCCCGGGCTCCACACCCACCCCCGGCACTCCCGGGGGGCCCCAAACCCGCTGTGTCCCCCCCATCAGCACCGGGCTGACAATGGAGCCGGCGGGGCCTGACCCAGCAACACCAACCCCCACCATGGGGGGGGACCCACATCCCCCACCCACCGCTGGGGCTCTGCCCCCAACCCAGCCCGGCACCCCCAAAAAACACCTCCCACCCACCCCCAAGAGCCACCAAGGGAACAGTCCTGCACAAGGGACGGTTGGGCCCAAGGCATCCAAACAGCCCCACAGGCGGGGGGACACCAGAGGCTTCCCCAGGGCAACGAGAGCAGGGAGCGGATCGGGCCCCCTGACACGTGGGTGGGCTCTGGGTTCAGCGTGACCAGGGGCAATTTGGCACCAACAGCATGGCCCCGACTGCTGGTTCGGCACAGGGGGCCCGAGCTCCCCCCTCTCCAGGCTCTGGGGGCTCTTGCAGCTCCCCCCACTCTCCAGCCTCCCCCGCTATCCAAGGATCAAGGCAAGTGACCCTGTCCCTTGGCTCTCTCTCTGCCAGCTCAGTGTGGGGCACACGGGCTGGGGGTCCCTCCCAAGCCCCCCGGGCAGCTGGCGTTGGCTGGGGGGATGTGAGGGCTGGGCCTGCTCAGCACAGCCCCGGCCTCGTGCCCAGCGCCTCTTTCCTGACCCACACAAGAGCTTCCCGGCCCCCCCAGGGCTCCCCTGCTGCTGCCTCTGCTCCTGGCCCTGCCTTTGCTGCTCCCTTGCCTGGGGCAGCGGCTGCAGGGGGGGATGGCAGCAGCTTCAGCTCCACAGCACTTCCTGGGGGGAGCTCAGCCCGGGGGGGACGGGCAGGGACCTGATGGGGATGGACAGGGGCCCAGCAGGGACAGACAGGGCCTGCAGGGGAAGGCACAGGGACAACCTGGACCCCACACTGACACCGCTGTCTCTGCTCCTCCTTGTAGGCTCCGTGGCCAGGCACAGTTTGTGTTCCTGGGTGCCCACCATCTCAGCACTTGGAGACGCTCAAATCAGCGCCCGCAGCTCTGCAGCAAAGCCCCAGCTCACCTGGCACACAGGGGATGGACACAGCACCTGCTCGGGGATGGGCATTCACAGCTTCACTTCTTCCCCACCACGGGGCTCTCCTTCCTCAGCAGCACCTCTGCCTTGCACTTATTCTCAGCCTCACCTCAGGGACAGCTCTGGGCTCACCTCCACGCCACTTCTCAGCCTCACCTCAGGGCCTGGGCTCAAGGACAGGAACCTGCAGGGAGGGGACATCAGGTGCAAGCTGAGGGCTGCCTGCTTGCACTGGCCTCTGGGCTTCTTTCTCCTTCTGCAACCCTCCCAGAACTCAGCCTGCTTTTCTAACACTACGCATTTACAGACTAACCTTGGAGATAGATATGGACAGACATCTCTATCACCCTGGGGATAGAGCCTCAAGCATGTGCTGCCACAGGAATGGCAATCACAGAATCACAGAATCAGCCACGTTGGAAAAGACCTCCAAGATCATCAAGTCCAACCCTGGATCCAACCCCGCCGTGCTTCCCAGACCATGGCACTGAGGCCACATCCAGTCTCACCTTCAACACCTCCAGGGACGCTGACTCCACCCCCTCCCTGACCAGACCATTCCAAGGCCTGATCACTCTCTTTGGAAAAAATTGCTTCCCAATATCCAACCTAAGCCTCCCCTGGCACAGCTTAAGACCCAGCCCTCTTGTCCTACTGCTGCTTCCTGGCAGAACAGCCCCACCCCCACCTGGCTCCAACCTCCTGGCAGGGACTTGCAGACAGTCAGGAGGTCTCCCCTGAGCCTCCTCTTCTCCAGCCTCAACACCCCCAGCTCCCTCAGCCTCTCCTCACACCACTTGGGCTCCACTCCCTTCCCCAGCCTCGCTGCTCTTCTCTGCACCTGCTCCAGCCCCTCCAGGGCCTTCCTCAACTCAGGGGCCCAGAGCTGGACACAGCACTCCAGGGGTGGCCTCACCAGCACTCAGTCCAGCCCAACAATCACTTCCCTGCTCCTGCTGACACACTCTTCCTCACACAGGACACCAGCCATTGGCCCTCTTGGCCACCTGGCCACACTCTGCCTCCTCTTCAGCTTCCTGTCCATCCCCACTCCCAGCTCCCTTTCTGCCTGCCTGCTCTCCAGACACTCTGGCCCCAGCCCGGGGGGCTGACGGGGCTTCTTGTGGCCAAAGGGCAGGACCCGGCCCTTGGCCTGCTGGAACCTCATCCCCTTGCAATCAGCCCATGGATCCAGCTGGGCCAGGTCCCTCTGCAGAGCCCTCCTGCCTTCCAGCACATCAACACACCCCCAGCTTGGGGTCACCTGCACATTTGCTGATGAAATGCCTGGTTCTGCAGGAGCTGCAGATGCTCAAGGGGCAGCAGGACCAACTCAGGGGCCTGGGGGGACCTGAGGGGGCTTTGGTGTGCGGGAGGGTCTTGGGGGAGCTGGGGAGGGGCTTTGGGGATTGGGGGTACAAACCAGGACAGACCAGGACAGACCAGCACAGACCAGGACAGACCAGTACCTCCTCACTACTCCCCGGATCTCTCCTGGAGCTGGGCCACGTTGTCGTGGGACATCTGAGCCCCCCCCAGTGCCCTCCCAGTACAGCCCAGTGCCCCCAGTACAGCCCACTGTGTTCTTGTCCCAGGGTGCCGGGTGATCCATCTTTGAGGAGGGTTGGAAGGGATTTGAGGGGGGGCTGGGAGAGATTTGGGGGGATCGGGGGGAGGGGTTGGATGGGGATTTGGGAGGTTTTGGGGGGCTTTGGGTGCATTTAGGGGAGTTAAAAGGGGTGTTGGGAAGTCAAAGGGATCTGTAGGGGGAGGTGACTAAAGGGAAAATGGGGATTAGGAGACATTTGGGGGGGGTAATGATGTCTGCGGGTAAAGAGGAGGGGCAGCACCACACTCAGGTGAGTCCTGAGACCTCCCTGGTGTCCCCAAGACCTTCCTGGTGTCCCTAATTTCCCCCCTTAAGACCCTGAGACTCTCCTGGTGTCTCCAATGTCACCAGGGCCTCCCCATCAGCCCAATTCCCTTCTTGACACCCCTAGTTCCACTGTCCACAAACCCCTCCCCACTCTCCCCAGTATACCCAAACCCCATCCCTGATGTCCCCAACCCTCCATCTCACCCCAGGAGCCCCCCCTGGACCCTCTGACCCCAAAAACGCCCCCACACACACACTCACAGAAAGGCCAAGGGCATCTGGGGACACGTTGGGGACAGTTGGGGGGCTTTGGGGGTTTCTGGGTGATTACTGGGGGATACTGGGACACACTGGGGGGAACCAGGGGGCACTGGGAGGGACTGGGGAGTTACTGGGGGATTACCAGGACACACGGGGGGACACTCAGAAGTTACTGGGCCATGCTAGGGGATTACTGGGTGCTCACTGTAGGATCACTGGGCCATCCTGGGGGGCAGTGGGAGGTCACTGGGACACACTGGCTGGTCACTGAGGGGGTTACTGGGCCGTACTGAGGGTCACTGGGAGGTCACTGGGCTATACTGAGGGCACTGGGATCCCCTTACCCGGATGTGCTACATCTCCCCCCCGCACTTTGAGGGGCACCCCAGGACCGCTCCCCTGGGGTCTGGGGACCCCCGGAACCCACTGCTGTGCTTTAGGGGACCCCCGGGCTCCCCTCCCCGTGGGGTGTCTGTGTGCTGAGTGTTGGGGGTCTCTGGGGTTTGGGAGGTGGTCACTGGGATCCCCTTTCCCTGGGGTCGGTCCGCCGGGCCGGCAGGGGGCGCTGTGGCGGGAGGGGTATTGGCGGGTAATGCCGGCGGGTAACGCCTGCGCAGTGCAGACAGGGCGCTCGATCAGACCCTCCCCCCCCGGGGCGGCTTCCAGGCCCCGCGCTCTGACCCTCGGGAATCCCCGAACCCCTCGGCTAAACCCTCCCGAGCCCTCCAGCCTTTCTACCCACAGCCGCGCTCCCCGCAGCCCCAGAGGGGATCCCCAGAGCCCCGCTCTCTCGCAGGCCCCGCCAGCTTACAATGCATGCACGGGCCCAGCGCCATCTTGGTTTCCCGGCAGCCACCACGGCCCTCTGCGCGCGCAACGTCTTTCCTGACCCCGCCGCAGCCAATCAGGGCGCGGCCCCGCCCTCCGCCCGCCGGGGCTGTCCCGGGACTGTCCCGGGACCGGCCGTGCCCTGGGGCGGGGCTTTGCTGCAGTTTGGTGTTAAACCCAACAAACTGGGAGGGGGGACAGCCCCAGAAACCAGGGACTGGCTTCCTTTCCCCGCAGAGATGTGGAAAGCCAAGTCCCGGCTGCCCCCCGGCCGCCCCCAGCGCCTTCCACAGCTCCAGCCTCATCCCTCCTCCTCTCCCCTTTACTCGGCACCAGGTTCTCCCTCCTCCTCTCCCTGCCAGCTCGGAGGAAGGAATTTCCCCCCCAGCACCCCCTGCCCCCTCGCCCTGTCCTGTTGTGCCCAGTTAGTATTTCTGGGGCCGCCCCCAGCGCAGCCGGACCCGCCGTGCGCCGGCGTTTCTGAGGGAGCCCCATGGAATTCTTGCAAGGATTCCTGGGCTGGGGTGGCCCTGCCTGGGGGCCCAGGGCCACCAAAGCCGCTCCCTCACTGCCCTCCTCACCCGGGCATGGCACAGAACACAGAAGGAAAGGCTGCGGGGTTGGGATAAGGGCAGGGAGAGGTCACTCACCCGCCGCTGTCACGGGCACGACAGACACGACCTGGGGAAATGACTGAATTTGTGACCAATCAAATCACAGCAGGAGAACGGGAAGGAAATCAAATCCTAAAAAATCATCGGGCTTCACTTCATCTCTGATTTCCTCTCCCCCCCACCCCCCCCCACTCCCGCCGGTGTCCCAGGGAGATGGGAGTGGGGGTTATGGTCAGTTCATCCGGTGTTTGTGCTGCTGCTTCACCCTCAGAGAGAGGAGTCCTTCCCCTGCTCCAGCATGGGGTCCCTTTCCACGGGGTCAGTCCTTCCCCTGCTCCATCCAGCCTGGCTCCCTCCCACGGGAGACAGTCCTCCATGGACTTCTTGAACCTGAGTCCTTCCCATGGGGTCAGTCCCTCAGGAACAGGCTGTTCCAGTGTGGGTCCCTTCCATGGGGTCAGTCCCTCAGGAACAGGCTGTTCCAGTGTGGGTCCCTTCCATGGGGTCAGTCCCTCAGGAACAGGCTGTTCCAGTGTGGGCTCCCCCCACGGGGTCACAAGTCCTGCCAACAAATCTACTCCAGTGTGGGCTCCTCCCTGGGCTGCAGGTGGGTCTCTGCTCCACCCTGGACTCACCCACAGGTCACAGGCCCTTCAGCTCAAGTTCACACGGAATTCCAGCCACCAAGGAGCCCCAGACTCTGACACACAGCCAGGAGCCCCAGACAGCACCAGCAGCTGCAAATTTCAGCAGCACATCCCAGACACATCTGTCAGTATGTCCAACACTCCCAGCCCCACCCTGGACACCAGCAAAGGCTGTTGTGGTTTCACCCCATGCAGCCCCCAAGCACTTCCCAGCCACTCCTCACTCCCCTACCAGCAGGACAGTGGAGAGAACTGGGAGGGGAAAAGCTGGAAAACTCGTGGGTTGAGAGAAAGACACTTTAATAAGGACAAGCAAAAGCTGCACGCAGGAGCAAAACAAAACAGGGGATTCATTCCCTGCTTCCCACGGTTGGGCAGGTGTTCAGCACCTCCAGGAGAGCAGGGCCCTATCCCATGGAATGGTGACTTGGGAAAACAATCTCCATCACTCCAAACCTGTCCCGGCTGTGTCCCCTCCCAACCTCCCACACACCCCCAGCCCCTCCCCAGTGTGATTGTGTGAGGGGCAGGAAAGGCCTTGGCTCTGGGTAAGCTCAGCACTAACAAAACCACCTCTGTGTTCTCAAGCCTGTGCTCAGCACAAGCCCAAACATAGCCCCACACCAGCCCCTGCAAAGAAAATTAACTCCACCCCGGCCCAAACCAGCACATTCCAGCCCTTATTCCACACCAGTCCCATCATGCCCAGGCCCCACACGACTCAATACAACTTCACCCCCTTCCCATTCTTTGCTATAACACACAGGTCTCCTTCCCTTAGTCTGTGCACCACCCCTGCAAAATGTCCATCAAATGGCCCCAAAATGTCTGTTCAATTCCTCCAGTCCAGTCCTTTGGGCTCCCCCTGTTCTGGTGGTCCCTCGGGGCAGGAGAGGGGCTGTGTGGGGGGAGTTCCTGGGCACCAAAGGCAGCTCAGGTCGGGTCCCTGCTGCCCTGCAATTGCTGCTTGGGAGGCTCCTCCTGCACTGCTTGGGGTGGTTCCTGTGACAGGAATTCCTGTCACACACTGGGCAGGTTTAAAAGGATGCACAGTTTGGGTTATACCCACGTTGTGATAAACTGGTCCCGCCCCTGGAACCAGGGCAGAACCATAAGTGTGAACAATGCTGCACTTATTGAAGTCCTTTGCCTCAGTTTTAGTTCTAGTCTATCTCATGATGATTGTGTAGAGCTGCAGGCTCACTCTTTCCTTTATTTTCCTTCCATTTTGTAGAAAAAAACAAGTCTTCTGGTGACCTGTTGTTTTGACTGAAAAAGTTTCCCCTTCTGTCAATGACAGCTCATGTGAAATCAACTCCCCTTGTCTGGAGGCTTTTATTGCTCTTCAGATCTAGGCAGCAAGTAGTCCATGGCTCACCAGCTCTTGCTGGGCCTTGTCTGCTTTTCTGTTTTGTCTATCTTGTGTGACAGATGTTGTGTTTGGAATAGCCCACACCAGTGTCCAGCTTCAGATTACTCCAAGGGTTATTTTCCACCTTTTCTGCACAATACCTTATTAATGTCTTTGGATAATTGGCTTGGGATAGAGTTTGTTTCTGTATCAATTATGCCAGGGAAAAGCATCCATTTGTTAAACAAAAATAAATACCTAGCTGTAAACCAAAAAAGCTCCACAGATACCCCCAGCCCCACAGATCCCTCCCAGCCCCACAGACCCCCTCAGCATCCTGCCGGATCCAGCTCCCATCCCCAGCTGGACTCCATCCTGGCTTTTCTTCCAGGACTGGCAGACAGACCGGACACGGATGTGAATCTCCTGTGCATACATTTGATGTGCTGCTCTTTTGTTGTTGGTCTCTAAATAAGATTTATAGAGTGTTGTTCTTAGAAGATTTTTGCTTTTCTAAAGATTCTTCCCATGTAAATACATTCTATATATGGTTTCTATGGTGTTGCTTTGTTGTTGTTCTGTAAATGCATTTCATAGATTGTTGTTGTTTTATAGGCCCGTACAATGTAAATACATTTTATAGATGTTTTTATAAAGGCAGGAGTCCCTGGGGGTGGGGGGACCTGTGCTCAGAGGGGTCCCACTTGGGAAGGTGCCGGCCCTGGGCAGTGCTGGTGTCCCTGGGCTGGGGCAGAGCGGTGTCCCCAAGAGCAAAGCTGTCCCCAGCAGAGAGGGGGGTCTGACATGAGCGGCCCCTGCAGCGCTGCCCCCACAGCGGGCAGGAAACCTCCTGCTGCCCTTCCTGCTGCAGCCAAAGGGATCTGAGAGAAGGTTTGGGAGCCAGAGGGGCTGATGTTTGAGGCTTTGGACCTCCAAGTGCTCCAGGCTTTGCTTCCCATCCTCATGGCATTCTCCTGGGCTGTCGGAGAGCCCAAAGCCAAGCAAGGGACCCTCACCCTGCCCGGATTCCTGCTGCTGGCAGTGGGCACTGGCCCGTGTCCCCACTGGGGGTGATGCCTGGAACAAGCTGGTCTGGTGGCAGATGTCCCTGCCCGTGGCAGGGGGGTTGGACCAGATGGCCTCGAAAGATCCCTTCCAACCCAAACTCTTCTGGGATTCCATCACTCTGGGATTCCATGCCCACCATGGCAGTGCTCCCTCACCAGGGCCATTTGAGCTGGTGGAGAACCTCCCGCGCTTCCCTGACATGGTAAGGCCGATGTGGGAACGTGAGCCCTGAGATGGGCACTGGGCAGTGAGAGCTGCCTTGCAGCCCAGCCCTGTCAGCAGCTCTGGCAGCAGGCTCTGCTCCCCTGGGCTCTGGTGGTTTCTGGGCCTTGCAGCCCAGTGCAACTTGTCCCTGCTCTGGAATCTGAGCCCAGGGCATCTCCCTCAGCCACCATCCCCATCCCCTTTCACTGTGGGCAGGGGGCCGCTGTTTCCAAAGCTCACCTTTCCTCCTTCCTCCCAGGAGAGCAACAACATGCGAGAGGCCTTTATCTGCCTCTTCAGAGACTACCTGGGCTCAGCAGTGCTGAGGAACAACAAGCAATTGAAGACGTCTCTGCGGAGTGCACTGGTCCCGCTGCTCATTCGCACAAGTGACCAGTCCCCGAGCGTGGCCAAGGTACACATTGGAAGGCTGAGCACTGGCACAGAGAGAGGTGGGCTGGCCCGCCCTGTGGGGCCCAGGCAACAGGACAAGGGCTGCTGGCAGTGGGCAGCCGTGGCCCAGCACAAGGTGTGGGAAAGGTCCCTGCAGAGCCAGCGCCAGCAGGGACGGAGAAGCTGGCATGGCCATTTCCAACAGCTGCCCTAGGGCTCCAGTAGGGCTCGTCAGCCTCTCCATCCAAAATGATCCAATGATCCTGGGAGGATGCACTAAACCAAGACAACCTAGAAAGCTGCAGAGTTAGGAAAGAAAGAACAGCTCCCCTTCAGGGAGACTTACCACCTCCATTAGTGTGTGTTGTTTGGCGTTTGTATTTCTGGTCGACAGATGCAATCCAGTGCTGCATTGCACAGCTTTTGCTGACAGCTTTTTTCCTTGGGAGGGCCTAGGCTTTTGCTCTTTTACAAAAAACACCACTCACACCCAATATTATGCCTCCAATGCTCCCTTATTTTTTTGGAACAGTGTGTCTACTAATAAAGATGTGTGGGCTTTGGAGTTTTGGGGCCAATGTAGCATAATTTTCTGCATCGTTGGGGCCTGTTGCTAGGGGCTGGTTCCAATGTATTGTTTGTACAGAGTATCTCTCCAAGTGTCTCTTTATAGATTTATACCCAAAATGACTCTTCTTCAATAGTTTTTATTCCAAAATGCTTTCAAATCTTTGCATGTGTATGTGTTCTCTCATATAAAAATCACCCAGAATGAATCCCTATACATGTGAAATTTGATGGGGTCACTCTTCTGTGTTAAGTTCCCTGGAATACACCCTCCTTAAAATATGACAGCTGATCCATTTGGAAACTCACCAAAGGACAGGTGAGCTTCATTTCTACTTTCCTTCATGATCTCCTAAGATTTGATATTCAGGGGCTGGAACATGAGGGTCTCTCCTTCTGTCCTGATCTGTCTCCTCTAAGCCCTCCTTTTCCTGTTCCCGTGGCTTCCACTACCTTGTTAGCTTGTCATCCCCCCCAGCTTTACACCCCCAAATAACATGTTTTTCCTCTCCCCCTGTGAGCCATCACTACTTTTCTATCAACCCTCTTCCATCCAAGCAAGAAGCTCTCTTCCCTGCCAGTGCTGCTGCTTGGAGAACCAGAAATCCTGGGCTGTCCTTTGCCTGTTGATAAACAAAGCAGTGGCTTCTTCCCCGGGGACTGAAAGTGTCACCTCCCCCAGACTGGGGCCTGGAATTCCAACCACATTCCTGACCTTGGGTTTCACAGTTACCCATCAGTTTGGGGGAGGGGAAAAGAAAAAAGGTGAAGAGATTACAGCAGCAAGTGAACTGGGGCTCAGTGTACCTTCATTTTCTCCAGGTGTTCTGTAGAAATAAATAAAAATAGTACTATGGGGGGGAAAAAAAGCTCAAGCCAGGTATCAGTTTACTGAATGTTATCAGGAATACAGAAGAAGAACATGCCTGCAAACACACATCTGCACTAACTTATCAAACTGTACAGTGCAAAATCTGACCCCAAGGAGTCTGTACAAAACAGTGGGAATGGAATCAGAGAGGGGAAGGAAAACATCCTCAGCAGTGCCTGTCCCAGTCCAGGGGCATTACTGAGCAGCACCTACATTTCCATGGCTCTCTGGGCAGGTCATTTTTCCTGTGTGCCAAACAGCACATCTTTAAGCTTCATCCCATTGAAATACTAGAGACATTTCAGGGTATCTGAACAGCCACATTCTCAAAGCACAACTACCTCAAGGCAAGGGAAGAAGTGAGATTCAGTGGCACTTGGCAGAAGCTGCCCAGTGCATTGTGTCAAATGGGTATTTACCAAAAGGAGCAACAAGCTCAAGCCATCAGGGAAAGAGCCAGATGATGAAAGGGTGTTAGCTGCTGAGAATTTCTTTGGGAAGAAGTAGACTGTTAACTTGAGAGAGAAATTTGCAATATACCATGGAACCTTATTCAAAGTCCAGCTGCAAAATACCTTACTGCTAAGAGTGTGAAATAAATACGAAAGTGTCATCAACTGTGTGATTTTCTCTTTATTCCCAATCACTAATTAAAGAAACATAACTCAGAAGTGATCTCACTCTGTGCTCCAGTGACATTAACATTAGAACAATATTGTCACTGTCTACTGGTCTCTTGTGCTTCTCACTGGAAGGCATTTGGTGCACCCCTGGATATCCTGCTAATGAGGTAAAAAACTAACCCTTCTAAAGTTCCAGATTTTCCTCACCTGTTTGTACACAGTTGGACAAACTGGACCAAGTTATTACTTGAAAGCTGGATTTAGCATTAATTACTCCTTGTTTTGATCGTACAGGAAAAAAGCTCACACAACACAATCTCTGTGGACCCAACTGAGAAAACATCCCCAGGGTCCTGTTAGAGCACAAACCTGCAAAAGGGATGAAAGGTCAGAGAATCACAGAATCATCAACGTTGGAAGAGACCTTCCAGATCTTCTAGTCCAACTGTCAACCCAGCACCACCAGAATCACCCCTAAACCCCATCCCAAAGTGTCACATCCAGATGCCACCTGAATGCTTCCAGAGACTGCACCACCTCCCTGGGCTACTTGTTCCAATGCCTGAGCACTCTCTCAGTGGAAAAAGGGTTCTTGAATATTTAATATAAACCTTGCTCAAAGCAATTTAAGGCTGTTTCCTCTCTTCATATCACTAAAGGCTTTGCAGAAAAGACCAACCCCCACCCCACTAAAACCTCCTTTCAGGTCATTGTAGAGAGCAATGAGGTCCCCCCCTGAGCCTCCCCTTCTCCAGACTCAACAAGCCCAGTTCCCTCAGCCGTCCCTCAGCAGACATGTTTTCCAGAGCCTTCCCCAGCTCCGTTCCCTTCTCTGGACACGCTCCAGCCCCTCAAGGGCCTTTTGGCACTGAGGGGCCACAACTGGACACAGCACTCCAGGTGGGGCCTCCCCAGTGCCCAGCACAGAGGGGTAATCAGTTCTCTGCTCCTGCTGGCCACACTCTTCTCCACAAAGGCCACCATGCCCTTGGCCTTCTTGCCCCCCTGGGCACACTCTGCCTCATATCCAGCCCCTGTCAAGCAGCCCCCCCAAGTCCCTTCCTGCTGAGCAGCTCTCCAGCCCCTCTGCCCCCAGCCTGGAGCGTTCCAGGGGGTTGTTGGGAGCCAAGGGCAGGCCCTGACACTTGGCCTTCTTGATCCAGCCTGTCCAGATCCCTCTGCAGAGCCTTCCTGCCCTCCAGCACATCCACACTCACACCCAGATCAGTCAGTCTCCCAAACAGGACAAACTCTGACCACCAGCAGTCCAGGGTGTCAGTTCTGCTGCCCCCTCCTGCCTTCACTCAGAATGGAAAACTCCACCATTTTGGGGTCTCTGTGCCCGATGGCTCCGACCACCACATCCCCCACCAGTCACAGAATCATGGAATGGTTTGGATTGGAAGGGACCTTAAAGAGCATCTCAGTCCAACCCCCTGCCACTAGACTCAGAGCTCAGAGCCCCATCCAACCTGACCATGAACACTTCCAGGGATGGGGCAGCCAGAACTTCTCTGAGCAACCTGTGCCAGGATCTCACTACCATCACAGTCCACAAATTCTTCCTAATATCCCATCTAACCCTTCCCTTTCTCAGTGTGAAGCTATTCCTCTTGTCCTGTCACTCCAGGACCTTGTAAATAGTCTCTCTCCATCTTTCCTGTTGGCTCCCTTCAGGCATCGGAAGGCCACAATTAGGTCACCCCAAAGCCTTTTTTTCTCCAGCCTCAACAATCCCAATTCTCTCAGCCTTTCCTCACAGCAGAGCTACTCCATCCCTCTGACCCCTTTCGTGGTCCCCTCTGGACTCGCTCCAACAGGTCCATGTCCTTCCTGTGCTGGAGCCCAGAGCTGGAGGCAGCTCTGCAGGGGTGACAACATTACAGCCCTGTGTGTTCCAGCAAGGACACTGTGGAACCTCCAGGAGTAAAGGGGCCATTGTGACACTGTAGGGCCTTCTGGAGCCAAAGGAATCCTGGGACACTGTGGAATCTCATGGAATCAAGGGAGCATTGTGACAATGTGAAAACTCATGGAATTAAGAGGCCATTGTGATACTGCAAGGCCTCATGAAACCAAAGGAACCCTGAGAGACTGTGGAAACTGATGGAATCAAGGGGCCATTGTGACGCTCCAAGGCCTCATGAAATCAAAGGAATCTTGGGACACGGTGGAACCTCATGGAATCAAGGGGCCATTTTGACATTGTGGAACCTCATGGAATCAAGGGGCCATTGTGACACTGCAGGGCCTCATGGAACCAAAGGATTCCTGGGACACTGTGGAATGTCATGGAACCAAGGGGTCACTGTGATATGTGGGGCCTCCTAAAACCGAAGGAGTCCTGAGACATTTTGCAAACCCATGGAATCAAGGGTCCATTATCACACCGCAGAGCCTTACGAAGCCAAATGGACCCTGCGACTCTGTGGAACCTCATGGAATCCAGTGGCCATTCCCACACTGTAAAACCTCATGGATACTCTCAGGTTCCCATTATTAAGAGACACCTCTGCCCAAATTCAGCTGCAAAGGAGACCATGTGCCAAAGTCAGCAGTCCAGCTTTGATTTAACAGTAAAGAGGAGGTAGAGACAGAGAAAGAAATAGAAAGAGAGAGAAGAAGGGGGTGATGGGAAGCCAGTGAGAGAGAGACAGAAATGAAGTAAATGTATCACACCATGGAGATCCCTGAGGCTCCCACCAGTCCTTCTTCACCCTGCTCTGCTCAGTGGAGGGTCCCCAAGTTGTGCTTCTGGGCTATCACTTTTACACAGCCCAAGCCCCAGGTATTCAGGGGGGTAGATGCTGTTCCCACAGCTTGGGCTGGCACGTGGACAAGGACTTGCTTCCTTTCCCACAGCTTGCCACGGTGGGAGTTTTGCCTGCTGTGCTTCCAGTCTGCAGGTGGGAATCTTTGTCTGGATGGGTTCCCCAGACCTGCCTTACCAGCCCTGGCTTCCTGTTGGGGCTGTCTGCTCTTTCCCACACTCTGCACAGTGCAATTCTGTCCTGGGGGCTACTTCCAAAGCTTCACCTCCCTTTAGGCCTTGGAATTAAAGGCCTTCCTGTTTGCCACCAGTGCTTATGTGTTGTGGTGCCTTATGGGATTTTCCTGCTTTGACAGTGTTTTGAGACAGTTCATTGTGCCCTTCAAGTCCTTCCATGTGTACACACACACAGCTGTCTCACCAGTGTCTGGCCCTCCAAAGAACACCAGACCTGATGATTTGTAGCTCCCACTCCAGTGGTTGGCACTTGGACCTCCCTCCATACCCAGAGCTCAGAGCTCCCTTGTCCCTGAAAGTTTAAAGAGATTGTGCCTCATTCTGCCAAAACAACCCTTGGAAAAAAGTGTCCCTCTGTGTTTCCTGGGATAAGAGCACTCTATTGTCATCTTCAGAAACCTTGGAGAGGTCCCAGAGATCCCTCAGGAAGGAATTTGGGGTCTCAAGCACATGACCCATATATAGAGGCTGAGGACTCAGGGGTCAGTGGTGCAAAGATTGAGGACAGTAGAGGAGTAGCCTGAGAGGTCTGGAAGGGGGGTGTCAGAGCTGGTGGAGCTTTTCTTCCTGTCAGAAAACAGCCTAAGAAAGAACTAGTGCCACCAAGGGCAGCTGGGGTGGCCTAGACTGGTGACAAGAAGTCAGAAATTTTCCTCCAAGGTCACTGTTGTGGTGCAATATGTCACAAAAAAAGAATCTGGATGAGCCCAAGGCTTTTTGTGTGCAGGAAGAGCCAGGTAGGATGCAGAGATGTCAGTGCAGGAAGGTGCCAGCCAGGTGGGGCAGCCGGGGGGATGACGACAGCCTGCAGGGAAAGGGGCAGGGCATGGACACCGTAGGACAGCCTGGGCTGGAGAGGAGACAGGGATGGGGAGAAGCTGAAAGGCCCTGACACAGCCACCTTCTGCAGGCCCTTGGCCATGGCTGCTGTCTGTGCCCCTGATGCCAGGAGGAGGGGAGTGCCCCTTGCAGCCCTGGGGCCTCATGGCCTCCTTGTCCCTGCTCAGCAGCCTGGCAGGTGCCACCCCATGGTCCTGCCCTTGGCATTGCACATCCCACATCCCAGTGCCCCAGGAAGAGCCCTGAGGAATGAGGCAGGGACAGGATCTGCCTTCCCAGGGACTGGGGTCAGGACTTGGTCCTTTGGATTAAGGAAACAAGTCAAGGTTTATTCAGCATCAGAGCCACCTTTCCCTTGCTTGTCCATCCTTGTCATCACTGTCTGCACTTTTCTGCTCCAACTGGAACCTGGGGACACGGTCTCAGTTGTGTTCCTTTAATGACACTCATTAGCACTACAAGAAACTTTAGTGTTTCAATCTCATTTTGACTTCTTGAGTGGTTGTTTGAACTTCCTCTCAGGGACTGAGTCTCATGTAAACAATCTCAAAGTCCCCTGAGGGTCATGAAATGCCTGGGGCTGTTGCTGTGCTGCTGAGCTGGGCCGGGCTCCTGGCACACAGGGAGCTCCTGGCAAGCAAGAAGAGCTTCAAAGAGACAGCTCTGCTGGTGAGCAGCTCCTCTGCACAGCCCAGCAGGGCTGAGGGCACTGCCTGCAGCACCCAGGGCACAGGAGAGAAGGCAGAGAGATGAGAGGCAACCTGGGCTGGGAGGTGACTGAGCTCTCACTACGTGAGAAACATTCCCAGGATTTGAATGAAGAATTCTCTGGCTGTAAGAAAGTTCAGCTTGCCTTCCTGGAGGGATCTCCTAAAGCTGGCACATCCCACAGCTTCCAGGATCTTTCAGCAGGACTCTCCCAGTTGCTGCAGTGCAGAGGAAGTGGCCATATGGCAGAGCAGGGCAGGAGCTGCAGGCAGCAAGGGCAGAGAGGAGAAGTGAGCAGGAGGTTCAAGGGATCCTGGGGTGGGAGGACAGGGCAGAGCTGCTCAGGGCAGGAACCTTGCCAGCCCTTTGCCACGGTCAGGCTCTGGCTGCAGAGCAGTGCAGGTGAGTTCCTGCAAGTGCCTCTCCCAGCTGCCAAATGGCAGCAGTGGCAGGAGCTGTCAGGATGGCTCTGCTGGATTTGCTGGGGTGCAGCAGGAGAAGCTGCTGCAGAGCAGGACTTGCTGCTGCCCCCTCAGAGGCCCAGGGCCAGAAGGTTCCCTGTGCCAGGGCTGGCTGTGGGGTGGGAAGGTGGGGGTGCAGCCAAGGGTGCCCAGGGCTGTGGTGCAGAGCAGGGTCCTGCCCCAGGGCTCTGTGTGCTGGGGCAGGGACTCTGCTGCCTGCCAGGGTCAGCTCTCAGCCCGGCCAAGGAGCTGCTACGACCCTGTAGGGAGAAAGGGTGGGTGGAAGGAGTGACCCCTCAGCGCAGGGCAGGGCTGGGCAGGGCCCTTCAGCTGCAGGGTCAGGGCTCCTCACAGCTTCAGGTCCACCTCTTCCATTTCCAGGGGCCCTTCTCAGGAAGCACATCCCCCCAGAACACCTCCCCCTTCCCAGCCACCACAGGCTGTCTGGGATCTGCTCTGCAGCCCCTGCCCAGGCAGAGCTGCCCCTGGGCACTGGGCTGGGGATGGCTCTGGCAGCACTGGCAGGGAGCTGAGCTGGGCACAGGGAGGGGCTGCTGGTAGGAACAGCTCCTCACCCAGAGACAGGCAGGCAGGGAGAGGGAGCTGCTGCCACAAGTGCTGGGCAGGGGGATGTGGGCCCCTCCCTGCTGTCCCTGTGGCACAGACCCCTTCCCTGAGCAGCTCCTGCCTGGGCTCCTTTCCCAGCCTAAGCAGAGCCTGTGCCCTCAGGCCCACGGGGGCTGGGCTGTGCATTGCCCTGCAGCAGCCAGAGCCCAGGCAAGGACAGGGCCCTGATTTCCAGCTGTCTCTCTGTGTCCCTCCTCCCTTGGCAGCAGCACTGTGGCATTTCACTGCCATCCCCTGCTGCCTGGGCTCTCCTTGTTCTCACCAGTGGGTTTTCTGAGCCGGTGTGGGATTTGGAGGGGGCAGATTCCTGTCCAGACACAAACCCTTTGGGTGCTGCTGTGGGGATGTTTCTGTGGGAGCCAAGTGCCCAAGTGCCCTCCAGGCACCTTCAGGGTCTTCAGCTGTTTGCCTGGGTGTCCTGCAGGGCTGCAGGTGCCCTCCAGAAGGGCACAGCTCTGCCATAGGATCTCTGTGCTGCACAGGATCCCCATGGAGAAAACTCCTCAGTGCTAAATCCATGGAAATGCTCTGGGCAGCTGTACTTGGGAGCTGCAATGATCCCTGTGTGTGGCAGTCTGGGAGGAGAAAGATGAGATCCTAATCAGGCATGCTGAGGAAAGGCAAGGATTCTGTTAATCTGCTCTTTGAACCAGGATTCCTCTGCTCCCAGAAGTGCTTTATTTCTTTTTTAAGGGAATTCCTAAGGGCCATCCCCCTTCAGCTCCCAAGCTGCCAGCCAGGGGCAGCTGTGAACAGGAAAGATGGCCAGCTCTTGTCTCTGCACCAAGAGACCATCCCTTTGCCTCTCAGGACTCACAAGATTTCCCTTGGAGCACATGAGAAATGTCAGAGATTTCAACCATCCAAACTCACTCCTGGCAAGAGGAACTGGAACAAAATCAAGTCCCCCAAATCCCCTCCCTCTGTTCTGCCCTTGGGCAAACTGTGACCAGCAGTTCTGGAAACACTTTGATACATCACAAGTGTATTTAATTGGAGGTCACCCTGTGCTCCAAGTTGCCTCTCACTGCCCAGCAAGAAGGATTCCTCGGGAGCCCATTCCGGGGTCCCTGCTCTCAGTGCCCCCTTCAGCCAGCAAACCCCAGAGCTCGGGGAGAGGGATGCAGAGAGATCTTCCTGAAAAGAGGCCCTGAATGTTGAGTTGCTGTGAGACATGCAAGATGTTTTGCTGATTGAGCCTGGCATAATTCAGTTCTGCCTTTTTTCTCCTCAACAGAAAACCATACCCTGAAGCAGCAAATGTCCAACAGCAGCTCCATGCCCCAGTTCCTCCTCCTGGCAGTCGCAGACAGGCGGGAGCTGCAGCTCCTGCACTTCTGGCTCTTCCTGGCCATCTCCCTGGCTGCCCTCCTGGCCAACGGCCTCATCCTCAGCGCCGTAGCCTGGGACCACCACCTGCACACCCCCATGGGCTTCTTCCTGCTCAACCTCTCCCTCACAGACCTGGGCTGCATCTGCACCACTGTCCCCAAAGCCATGCACAATTCCCTCTGGGACACCACAACCATCTCCTACATGGGATGTGCTGCACAGCTCTTTTTCTTTTATTTCTTCATGTCAGCAGAGTTTTCCCTCCTCACCATCATGTGCTACGACCGCTACGTTGCCATCTGCAAACCCCTGCACTACGGGACCCTCCTGGGCAGCAGAGCTTGTGCCCACATGGCAGCAGCTGCCTGGGCCACTGGCTTTCTCAATGCTCTGCTGCACACAGCCAATACATTTTCCCTGTCCCTGTGCCAGGGCAATGCCCTGGGCCAGTTCTTCTGTGAAATCCCACACATCCTCAAGCTCTCCTGCTCACACTCAGGCTACCTCAGAGAAACTGGGCTTCTCTGGTTTACTGTCTCTTTAGGATTTGGTTGTTTCATTTTCATTGTGTTCTCCTGTGTGCAGATCTTCAGGGCTGTGCTGAGGATCCCCTTTCAGCAGGGATGGCACAAAGCCTTTTCCACGTACCTCCCTCACCTGACCGTGGTCTCCCTGTTTGCCAGCACTACCATAATTGCCTACCTGAAGCCCCCCTCCATCTCCTCCCCATCCCTGGACCTGGTGGTGTCAGTTCTGTACTCAGTGGTGCCTCCAGCACTGAACCCCCTCATCTACAGCCTGAGGAACCAGGAGCTCAAGAATGCCATAAGGAAAATGATGACTGGATGTTTTTAAGAAGCAATAAACTGCCTCTTTTCTTCTGCAGAACACACATTGTGTAACATTTTTTGGGCCCAGCCTGCCTTTTAAAGCTTTTGATAGTGTTTGGTGTGGGGGGCTTTCCTTTTTTTTTCCCTCTGTTCATGTCATTAACACTGAAATTTTGTTCTTCATCCCATATATCATTCACTCTCTACATCTTTTTTTTTCACCGACAAAATATACAAATGAGGAGTCATGCTTTGTGTGCATTTAAAAAAAATAAAATTTGTGCAGCAAGGTATTTGTCAAACATCCTCCCTGTGTTAGTTTGTACATGAGGAATCACAATCTCTGAGTGTAAGAAAGGACACAAATTCTTTTTTCCAAATCCTTCCTCCCAGACCTCCCCTGAAGCTGGAGGACATTTCCATGTTTGCAGATGTGGAGGGTAAAAGAGTCCCAGCACTGCCAGGGAGCACCAGCACTGGGTCTGTTCAGAGCTGCTCTCTTTGCACTCCCACCCTCTCCTTTCCTGTCCATGCCCAAGGCCTGAGTGCTCTGGCAGCTCAGTCACTGTCCTGCTGTGGGTCAGGCCTGTGAGCACAGGCAGGGACAGGCCCTGGGCACTGCTGGGACAGGGCTGGGCTCCACAACAGCAGTTCCAGCAGCAAAGGGGTTCCCCTCCAGGCACTTCCTGAAGGCTGAGGTCTTTTCCCAACAATGGTATCGAGAAGAAGTCCAAGGATTAGACTCTCCAAAGTCTCATTGCTTTGCTTGTTTCTCATGGAGACAGTGCAGTGAGGTCAGGGACCCACTGGGACTGCAGGGACTGAGGGCTGGGTCAGATGTTGTGTGTTGGTGGCCGATGACCAATGGAGATGACAAATGATCTCCAAGTCACCTGCCTGGGGCTCTGCAGCTTGTGAGGGCTCTGATGGCAGGTGTAGGAACTCAGGAAGTGCAGGAGAGCACAGAGGATCTGCAGGGACAGCCCATCCCATCCAGTCAGCAGGGAATGGAGCCCTGGAGCAGAATCCTGCCAGGGTGGAGTCACCAGAGATCAAGTATTAAATCTCCCTGTGAACTGGTAAAGGAGAGTTCTGCAACCCCAGGGGAGGCAGCAGGAACAGAGAAAGGACTCTGGCCAGTGACTTGTCTGACCCACAGTGAACTCCCCTTGTGCCTCCCCATTTCAGGGAGGGCTGTACCAGAGCCAGGGGTGGGCTTTCCAGGAGGGTGTCCTGAAGAACTCTTCAGTCCACAGGCTGCATGGAGTGGAGCCCTGCCCTGCCCTTTGTGCCATTGGAAACAGCCCATGGTCCTGCCCAGCCTTGTTCTTGGCTACTGAGCCTTCCAGGACTATGGAAGAGGTGGAGAGGAGTGATCCCCATCCCGCTGGGTCTGCTCCCCACCCTGACCAGCATGGCCAGTGCAGGGTCAGCCCAGGGTGCCACAGCCCCTCCCTGTGCAGAGCAGCACCTCCAGCTCAGGGCCCTGCAGGGATCCCAGGCTGGGATCTGCAACTGGCCAAGGCAACCTGGACACACTGACCTGGGCAAAGGGATGTCCCTGGAGAAGAGCAAGGCAGCATTTCTGGGCCTGCAGAGAGGAATTCCTGACACAGAGAAACTTCTTTCTGCAGCCCCCCTGCTGCTCTGTCCCTGGGCCAGGACTCTGGGCTGGGTTGGGCAGAGGGGTTGGCACTGAGGGGCACAGTCAGGCTGTGCTGGGCATCTCCTGGAGGTGACACCAGGGCTCCTGCAGTTTCCCTGACCTCCATTTCCTCCTGCCATGCTGAGTGTCCAACCCCTGAGCTGATGGGGATGCTGAGACTCCTCTCTGTGCCCCAGGAGCTGCTGTGCCCTTCAGAGGGGCTGGGGCTGTGGGGGGAGTGCCCAGAGCTCTGCAGCACCCTGGGCTGGGCACTGCTGTGGGGCCCGACCAGACTGGGCTGCTCCACCAGTTGACCTCTCTAATGAAATCCCTTCTAATTTTCTCCTGAAGAACCATGAGAATATGTGTTGTGTCCTGAGCACTAGACTGGAACTCTGTGAAAATAGAAAAGGTTTTGGAGTCAGGGATATTGAGAAGGCTGGGCAGTGTCACTGGGAGACCTCTCCCAAACCCTTGGAAAGGTCAGAGCCATCCCAGAGCTTCCTGGGGCCTTGGCAAAGGCAGACATGGAACCAGTCTGCAAACAGGGCAGCAAGGAGGGTTGGGAAAGTTCCAGACTGCTCAGGCTCAGCAGGGAAGGGGATAGGGCAAGTCCTCCTGCAGCCATTGCCAGGCATGGGAAGGACAAGGCAGGGATTGCAGAACCCCTGTGGGAGGGAATAGAAGGGAATGTTTTGTGCCCAGACTTTATCAAGGCCCTTGACATGGTCTCCTGTGGTCTCCTTAGAGCCAGACTGGTGAGAGCTGGACTGAAGAAGTGGAAGATGTGGTGGGTGGGAAGCTGGCTGAATGAAGAGTGTCAAATAAAATCCATGGTACAAAGTCCTCTTGGCAGCAACCTCCTGGTGAAATCCCTCAGTGACCAGCCCTTGAACACCACTATAGAACATCTTTATTATCTCTCTTTACAATGAGACACAATGTATTTTCAAGTCCTTTGTGGATGATGCCAAATTTTAGGGATCCCTTGAGCAATCTGCCCTGGTTTAAAGACATACTGGGAAGGGAAATCCAATAAAATGAACTCACTCCCCTTTATTCCCCACCAATACAGGGAGACAAAATACAAGGAGATATCAGTGAAAAAAATAACAGTTGACTGACAAGAAATATAGCAGCAAAACCAGCAATACAAACAGAACAGTTCAAAGCAACAGCAGAGAGAGAAATTATATTGTCTGTCCCCCCAGCCTGAATGCCCTTTTGTAAACAGATAAAAACGGTGATCAGCACGTGCTTCCCTTCCTATTTTGCTTCCAGGGGAACAAAGAACAAAAATAAAACCAGGCGAAAGAGGGGGCAAAGCAAAATGTGGAAAACTCTCTGGTCTGAGATCAGTTGTGCTGCCCAAGAACACACTGACTCCAGAGGTGTCCAAGCGGGGCAGAGCCGGTGACTCCGGTCCGTGCGGCGGCGGGGGGGAGGCAGCGGCTCTGCTTGATTCCATGGAGTTCTGGGGAGGCACAGTGGCCCCTTGGTTCCAGGAGGTTCTGAGATGTCTCAGGGTTCCTTTTGTTCCAAAGAGACCCCGCAGGTCACAATGGTCCCTTGGTTCCATGAGATTCCAGTGTCCCTGCATTCCTTTGGTTCCATGAGGCCCTGCAGTGTCACAGGGCCGCTTGATTCCGTGACTTCACAAAGAAGTAGAATGCCCCCTTGATTTAAGGCCAACTGCACATGGGGCTGCCTTAGGGGGAGTGTGGGCACCCAGACAAGGGAGTTGTCACCCCCTGGACTCAGCCCTGGGGTCACCACATCTGGACCGGTCTGTCTGTCTGTGAGGTTCCCCATTCTGGAGGAATGAGGAAGAACTGGAGAGGGTCTAGAGGAGATCTGACAGGATGGAGCTTTTCTACATACTGGAAATAGAATGAAATCTCCACAAAGAGTAGCATGGAAGGTTCACACTGAAGGTGAGGAAAAAGAAATGTCACTCAACGGGGACCCTTGTGGTGCAAGAGGTCACCCAGAGGGAATCAGGATCAGCCCATGGCTTTGTGTTCCAGGGAACAGCCAGAGCTGGTGCAGAGACATCAGGGAGGGTCTGGAAATGCTGCTGGGAGGGGGTGGGAAAGCAGGAGGGGTGTGTGCAGCCTGCAAGGCCAGAGCAGCAGCAGGGCCAGGGCAGGACAGCCTGCAGGAGAGATGGCCAAGGGCTCTGGCAGGGCTGCAAGGCCCAAAGGCACCCAGGCCTTTGTCCCCTTGCCTCTGCCACTCAGGCCACCACAACCAACTTTCCTGGCAGGTTCTGCCCTTGGGTTCTGCCTCGCCCCTCCCTCAGGAGCCTGGCAGGGGTTGCCCAGTTTTGGGCCTTTGTTGTTCCTCCCCCTCCCATCCCAGTGCCCCCCAAACAGCCCTGAGCCAGCCGGGAGGGACAGGATCTGCTGGGCCAGGGCCTGGGGCTCAGGCCTTGGCCTTTGTGCTCCACAAAACCAAGGCAGGCTTTGCTCAGCATTGCAGGGGCCTGCCCAGAGCCTTTGTCTGCCTGCACTCCTGGCCTCCAAGGAGCTGCTCCAAGGAGTCCCTGGGGAGGCTTTGGCAGTGCCTGCCCTCAGTGGGGCCCAGCAATGCTTCAAGGCACTTGGAGTTGGGCTTCTGACTTCTTCAGCAGCTGCTTCAATCTTCTCTCAGTACGTCAGGATCATGGGCTGGGCTGCAAACACACCGTGGGGCTCATTAAAATCCAGAAATCTCTCAGGATCTCTTTGTCTTCCTTTAATTGTCTTCAAGACAATTTCAAAACAAGTCTTCAAAATATGTACTATTTTTTGTTTTACTTCAATTATGGATATTTTTCAGTTCAGAGAAGAGGTGATAAGAGGTGTTCTCCAAGTGATCTTGATGCTGAGTGTCTCCTCAGGAGATCTACACTGACCCTGGATGATCAACCTTGCTCCTCACCCCCCAGCCTCACCAGTTCTGACATGGCCCATTTGGACTGACAGCTGATGCAACTCCAAACACACTAGGAGACTCATTAAAAGAGTGAAAAACAAATTATTTCCCTTCCTTAAATTGTCTTCAAGTCATCAAGACTTCTACAGTAATTGGAGTTGTTTTGTAGTTTATCTAAGCAGGAAGATTTTAAAGTGGAAGTTAAGAAAAATATATATTTTTTGATGAAAGAGAATGATTTACACAGAGCCTTGGGATGCAAGAGGGTCAGAGCACAAGGGATTTGGATCCAAACACAAGGAGGCAAAAGACATTAGTAGCACTTAATCATTGACCAATTGAACAGTTTTCAGGTGATTCAATAGCATTTGCCACAACTTTAAGAGTGACTGAATTATAGATTCAAAACAACAACCTTCACACCACAGTCAATTCACACCCACACCCAGGCAGAGATGTGTGGACACATCAAGAGCTGGGTGTGGAAAGGTCCCTCTTCCAAATTCTCCTTGTTGTCAGGGAAACAATCCCACAAATCCCTTTGTGTTTCCCACCAGACAAGGGTCACAGCTGGAGGAGTGTTTGTTGAGCTGGATCAGAATTGTCCTGGGCACCAGTGAGGGTCTTTGGAGTGTTGCAAACTGGAGGGTTCCTGAGCTGGGAGAGGCCGCCAGAGGTGTCCCACTGAGAGGGAGGTGCTGGGGAGTTGCCAGGGCCTCCCTCAGCCCCGCTGGTTGTGGGCTCCCGAGGGGACTGGCTTGAGTTATCTGCTGAATTTCCATCCTGGTGTCAGGAATGACTGGAGTTTCCACAGTATTTGGGAATTGTATCCAAACTGTTCCATTAGGGCTGTGATTCAGGCAGGAAATGTTCCAAGGCTTTCAGGGGATGACTGATTATCCTGTGTTCCCCAGCTGTTCCACTCCAGATTGTTCCTACCTTTATGGTCCAGGAGCACCTGGTCCAGTCCAGGGACACTTCCCCACACCCTGGTCCAGTCCAGGGGCTCTTCATTGCTCAGCTGGTTTGGTCAAGGCTTGTCAGGAGCTCCTGAGATCATACTTATAAGAAGGATGGGCACAGACTTAGTTGTAATAAGAAAAGTGGTAATGGTTTTCAACTAAAAAAGAGCAGATTGGAACTAGATATAAGGAAGAATATTTTACACTGAGGGTGGTGAAACACTGGCACAGGTTGCCCAGAGAGGTCATAGATGCCCCACCCTTGGAAACATTCAAGGCCAGGTTAGAAAGGGCTCTGAGCAACCTGATCTAGTTGAACGTGAACCCTTTCATTGTGGGGGGATTGGACTAGATGACCTATAAAGGTCCCATCTGACTCAAACTATTTAAGATTCTATGGTTCTTTCCTACAGAGCCAAGGCTGACAGGGATCACACAAGTTTCAGACCCAGCTGAGCACCCCCTTTGATGGCCCAGCTGGCAGCTCTGCTAAAAAGCTGCTGCAAAGAACCTCCAGACCTAAAGAATCTTTTGTGCTGGGCTGAGCTGTGTCTCTCAGGGCTGGTTGTTGGCTTTTGGCTGCCAGGTGCCCACCAAGGCTCTCTCACTCCTCCTTCTTCTCCACTCCCCTTGGTGCCTGCAGGGTTGTTTCTCCCACATTTCTCTCACTCCTCTCTGGGTTACAGCACCCTGGATTTTATCCTTTCTCCAAAGGGTTATCACAGAGGTGCCTCTGGAATTGCTTTTTGGCTCAGCTTTGGGCACTGGCTGGTCCATTTTGGAGCCACCTGAAACTGGCTCTCTCTGACACAGAGTCAACTCTTGATCTCCTCTTCCCTAAGGGAAACCTGCAGCCCCCTCCCTGCTACCAAACCTGATCCACAGGGTCATTCAAGTGCCCAGGAATACAGGAGGTCACTGATCCCATTATTCCTCAGGCTGGTTAAACAAGACTTTGTCCTCTTCCTGTCCCTGACTGCAGGTTCTTTCTGTCAGAGCAGAGCTGGGCTGGACCTCTGGACCTCAGCTGTGCTTTGCTCCAGAGCCTGCTGGGGTGGGGGCAGATGGCAATGGCAGAGGGACTGAGGTGGCCCAAGGAGAGCAAACCCTGCTGTCCCCAGGGCCAGAGAGACACAGGGCTGGGCTGGGCAGCCTGGCAGGACAGGGCTTTGCTGCCTGGGGGGTCTCTGCCACTGTGGAGGGCCTGGAGGCTTCAGGTGACTCTGATCTGCAGGAAGGACAAGGTGCTGATGGAAATGTCCTTGGCTTTGGACCTCCTGTGATCCAGGAACACTGTGAAAATCACTGATCTGTTCCTTGGCTGCAGCATCAAAGGGATGGCTAAGGGTTATCAAGAATTGGAACAGAATGTCCAGGGAAGTGGTTGAGTCATCACAGAATCATAGAATTGTTAAGGCTGGAAAAGACCTCTGAGATCATGGAGTGCAACCATTAACCCAACACTGGCATCTTCACCACTAAACCATGTCCCCAAGTGCCACAGCTCAATGTTTTTTGAACACTTCCAGGGATGGGGACTGTAAGACCCCAGGTTTGAGCTACGAGCTCAGCAAAGGGGTTTTACTTTGAAAAATATAAAAGGCATCAAAAATTTCCACCCTCCAAATATTTGAAAAGGGCCTTCAGGTCTTTTAATACCTTGAGAGAGACCACAAGGAAGAAGACACTGCACATGTTTTCTCAGGTCAAATAAGACACTTTTACTGGCAAACTTTAGAAAATAAGGAAGCTTGGCAAAAGGGCAACATTCAAAGAGAACAGAGCATTCCCCAAAGCACTGACTGATCACAGGCCAACCCATCCCAGTCAGCTGGATGGTTTATTGACAATGTGTCCCGAGGGGCAGCACCTCCGATGCCATAGAAACCTCTCCCCCTGGATTAGGAAACCTTTGGAATTCAGGAGCTGTTCCAGTGGAGCATGACAATGAACAGCAATTTCCCTAAAGCCCAGACCCCAGCAGAACAAAGCCAGGCCCCATCAGCGGCAGAGCAAAGGTCCCCCATCCCTGTGTCCCTGTGGCCGCTGAGGCGGCAGCGCAGGCCCGAGGCGGTGCCGGGTCCCGGTGCAGCCGGGGCAGAGCGGCGGCTGCGCGAGCGGCAACCCCGGCGGTGAGTGCGGCAGCCCCGTGGGAGCGGCGGCTCCGGGCACAGACGCCGGCGGCAGCCGCTGTGGCGGCGGAGCAGCGACTCCGAGGCGCTGCAGGAGCGCCGGCTCCGCTCGCGGGCGCCGGCAGTGTTGGGAAGCCGGTCCCGGGCGGCTGCGGGGCAGCGCGGGCCAAAAGCGGCAGCGGCGGCGGCCTCGTGGCAGCGGAGGCTCCGGGCAGACACGGCCCCGCTCCAGCGCTGCCGCCTCAGCGGCGCTCAGGGGACGGCGCGGCGGCTCCGGGGGCAGGGCCGGGGACTCCCTCTCGGGGCAGCCCCGGGCACCAAAGAGGACCAGGGCCCGCCGTGTTCTCAGCTCGCTTCTCTGCAGTTCTCACGGCATCGGAGCACAGCAGGGGATGGGGAAATTGAGCTCAACCACAACAGGAGCTCCTGGAACCGAGTGGCCATTGGGACACTGCAGGGCCTGCTGGAATCCAGGGGCCGGTGGGACACTGGGGAGCCTCTTGGAGCCAAGGGAACCCTGGGATTATCTGGAACATCGTGGAATCAAGGAGCTATTGTGACAGTGAGGGGCCTTATGGAACCAATGGAATCCTGGGACATAGTGGAAACTTGTGAAATAATCAGGGCCATTGTGACACTCCAGAACCTCATGGAACCAAGGGTCTGTTGTGACACTGCAGGTCCTCATGGAACCAAAGGAACCCTGACAGTATTTGGAACCTCATGGAATCAAGAGGCCATTTCTGGCAGGATGCTCTGCTCTGATAATACCTAAACAATGGTCAGAGAATGCAAACAGTTCAAGCTCTCTGTGGTGAGTTACTGCTGCTGTCAAGGTGCTGTTTTTAATGTTGAATTATGCTAAACTCAAAATGCTTCATGAAACTTCAGACACACATCCTGCTTTCTGAAGCAGGATTTGACAGAGAAGCTGCTCCCTGGCCTGCAAATATGTCTGGCAGTCAAACTCTTTATAACTGTAAATGCCCCGTCCGACTTTCCTGTGGCAGATTCTTCCCCAGACTTCCTTGAAGTGTGTGGAGCTTCTGCCATGAAGTAAGGACAGCTCTTCATGGTCACTCCCCAGGGGTTAAGTGAAAGAGAGAGAACTACTCCCTGTCATTGTGGGGTGAATTACCTCAATCTCTGCTTCAGGATTGTTTCTTTTTGCTGGTTTTGATCCAATTACTTTAATAGAATGACTTTGATAGACTCCAGTGTCCTATCTTACACTATACTGCTAGGAGTTTTTGGCTTTTATACTGTGCAGGAAATAATTCTGTTTAAGGTCTTTCATCTGGTCACTGTCTGATCAATTTTCTGTTCATTTGTCATAATAAATCATTCATTTTATAGAAATATTTCTGATTTGCCATCACTAAAACCTGCAGGACAAAGTGATTGAATCACACCTCTATAATTCCTTCAATCGAAACCAAAATCTGAGCCTGAGATTGGATCCAGCCACCCCCAGGCTCCTCTCTGAAAAGGAATTTGGAAAGCAAGGGGGTCCTTTCTGCCCCTCGTAGCTCAACGAGACGGCTTCTGCCATCAACTTTGTCTAAGCCTTCCACCCCCCAGCCCCAAACCGTGACACATGGGCATGTCTTGTGCATGCAGTGCAAACATGGGCTCCTGAGCTGGTCATTTGCTGTCCCTCCTTGGAGGGAAGAACAAGCCCAATGGCCTGGGGTGAGAGGCCAGTGCTGGGAGCGGCGCTGGCTGTGCCAGGGCACTGCTGGGTGCCCCCACCCTGAGCACTCCCCCCCTTGTGCTGGTCACTGCTGGTTTCCTCTGCAGGGCGTTGTGTTGGGCACATCCTGGAGAGCAAAGTGGAAAGCAGATGGAAGCTTTGAGGCCCTGGCCTGAGGAGATGCCCCTGCAGGATGGCAGTGCTGCTGCAGAGGTCAGCTCTGTGCCAGCAGTGCCCGTGGCTGTCCCTGCCTGCAGTCCCTGGACAGTCCTGCAGCAGGACTGGGACCGACTGCCAGAGCACTGAGGCCTCCACCAACACAGGGCTCTGCAGGACAGTGTGGAAGGGAAGGGAGAGGAGGCCACGCAGGAGAAGGGCTGCTGCTCCCTGGCAGTGCTGCTCTGCTGGGACTCTTTTGTGGCCCAGCTCTGCACAGAGGCACCGACCCTGCAGCTGCAGAGAAGTCAGAGAGGAAAAATGTCAGGCAAACAAGTCAAGGCAGAGTTCTTTATTTGGTTTGAGCACACAGTGAGTACAATTCCCAATTTGTACAGCCTGTGGGCCAGGCTAGAAAGACAAACATTGAATTAGAAATGGTCTTTATATATATATAAATATATTTACATTATATATATATATATATATATATATCTTTATATATGTATAAAGATTTTTTGGTGTGAACAAATTCTCACAAAAAAACCACCCCTACTAGGAGTAAAAAATAGAGAAGATATGGTGGGCCTTTAATGAAATCCATAACAGGATTGGCCTTTAATGAGGAAGATAGCATGCAGAAGAAGGAGAGTTTATTGCTTCTGAAAAACACCCAGTTATGATTTTCCTCAGGGCATCCTTGAGCTCCTGGTTCCTCAGGCTGTAGATGAAGGGGTTCAGTGTTGGAGACACCACTGAGTACAGAACTGACACAATAAGATTCAGGAATGGGGAGGAGATGGAGGGAGGCTTCAGGTAGGCAAAGAATAAGGTGCTGCTAAACAGAGAGACCACGGTCAGGTGAGGGAGGCACGTGGAAAAGGCTTTGTGCCGTCCCTGCTGAGAGGGGATCCTCAGCACAGCCCTGAAAATCTGCACATAGGAGAAAACAATGAAAACAAAACACCCAAATATTAAACAGGCACTAACCACAATGAGCCCAATTTCTCTGAGGTAGCCTGAGTGTGAGCAGGAGAGCTTGAGGATGTGTGGGATTTCACAGAAGAACTGGCCCAGGGCATTGCCCTGGCACAGGGGCAGGGAAAATGTACTGGCTGTGTGTAATAGACCACTGAGAAACCCAGCGGCCCAGGCAGCTGCTGCCATGTGGGCACAAGCTCTGCTGCCCAGGAGGGTCCCGTAGTGCAGGGGTTTGCAGATGGCAACGTAGCGGTCGTAGCACATGATGGTGAGGAGGGAAAACTCTGTTCCAAGAAAGAAGACAAGCAGAAAGACCTGTGCAGCACATCCCATGTAGGAGATGGTTGTGGTGTTCCAGAGGGAATTGTGCATGGCTTTGGGGACAGTGGTGCAGATGGATCCCAGGTCTGTGAGGGAGAGGTTGAGCAGGAAGAAGCCCATGGGGGTGTGCAGGTGGTGGTCCCAGGCTACGGCGCTGAGGATGAGGCCGTTGGCCAGGAGGGCAGCCAGGGAGATGGCCAGGAAGAGCCAGAAGTGCAGGAGCTGCAGCTCCCGCCTGTCTGCAAATGCCAGGAGGAGGAACTGGGCCATGGAGCTGCTGTTGGGCATTTGCTGCTTCTTAGCACAGGGTCTGCTCAGAAAAGGAAGCCACAGGGTAAAGTTTAGACAGACACCTCTGACAATATCACTCCAGATTTCAATACAATTCATTTAAGGATTAAATCAATTTTTTCTCTCTGGCAGAGAAATTTTTTTTTTTTTCTCAATTTTTTCTCTACGTGCTGGCAGAGGGCTGTGTGTGGCAGGAGCTCTTGCCATGTGTTGCCAAGTAGTTCAACGTGTTTCCAGGCCAGCACTGTAGTTGTGCTGGACAGAGCAGGACAGGAGCCCTCCTGCTGAGAAGCCAAGAGCTGGGACAGGAGAGTGCCCACCCCAAGGGAAGGCTCAGCACTGCCCAGGATCCTGTCCAGGCAGAGCTGGGCCTTGCTGGGGGAAGCACCAAACCCAGAAGCGCAGGCCTAGCAGAGAGGGCAGGGTCCCGCAGGGGAGATGTTCTCCAGGCAGAGGCAGCTCCTTGCCCAGCACACAGTGCCCAGCAGAGCTGTAGGGAAGGGCCCCCAGAGCTGCCTGAACACCCCCTCCCCCAGGCCTTGGGGGCACTTGCCCCCCACTCCCTGCCCAGGGCTCTGCTGCCTGGAGCTGTCCCTGCCAGCAGCTGCTTCCCTGGGCACAGGGCTGGGCCCTGGCAGTACTGCCAGAGCCCATCCCAGCCCTGGGGGCTCAGCTCTGCCCTGCAGAGCCCTCCCAGCAGCACAGGGCACTGCCCAGGGGCATCTCTGGCTGGGCAGGCTCTGATGGCAATGTCAGAACAACCCTGAGGAGGCTGGAAAAGTGACACTGATGCTGATTGTAAGACAGTTTCGATGTCTGATACTCTCAGGTTCAATCCCCTCTAATCTTAACAGAGTTCAAGTTCAAGTGTCTCCTCCTGTGCTCAGAGATTGATTTCTCTGTCACAGTCAGCACCCAGACAATCCAGAGTATAACACTGAAAGAACTGGTTCATTCTCTTTAAGGTACCCCCTGTCTGTCTGTGCCTCTTGCAAATACCTTCTGGGAAATTTCCAGCTTTGATCTGGAGCTGTGACCAGCCCTCATCCCTGCAGCACACTTTGGAGATCAGAAGGACTCTGCCCTGCTCTGCCCTCCCAGGAGTTGTTCCTTCCCCACAGCCCTTCTCCCCCAGCCCCATGGCAGCTCCTTGGCCGGGCTGAGAGCTGACCCTGGCAGGCAGCAGAGTCCCTGCCCCAGCACACAGAGCCCTGGGGGCAGGACCCTGCTCTGCCCCACAGCCCTGGGCACCCCTGGCTGCACCCCCACCTTCCCACCCCACAGCCAGCCCTGGCACAGGGAACCTTCTGGCCCTGGGCCTCTGATGGGGCAGCAGCAAGTCCTGCTCTGCAGCAGCTTCTCCTGCTGCACCCCAGCAAATCCAGCAGAGCCATCCTGACAGCTCCTGCCACTGCTGCCATTTGGCAGCTGGCAGAGGCACTTGCAGGAACTCACCTGCCCTGCTCTGCAGCCAGAGCCTGACCGTGGCAAAGGGCTGGCAAGGTTCCTGCCCTGAGCAGCTCTGCCCTGTCCTCCCACCCCAGGATCCCTTGAACCTCCTGCTCACTTCTCCTCTCTGCCCTTGCTGCCTGCAACTCCTGCCCTGCTCTGCCATATGGCCACTTCCCCTGCACTGCAGCAACTGGGAGAGTCCTGCTGAAAGATCCTAGAAGCTGTGGGATGTGCCAGCTTTAGGAGATCCCTCCAGGAAGGCAAGCTGAACTTTCCTACAGCCAGAGAATTCTTCATTTAAATCCTGGGAAGGTTTCTCCAATAGTCAGAGCTCAGTCACCTCCCAGCCCAGGCTGCCTCTCATCTCTCTGCCTTCTCTCCTGTGCCCTGGGTGCTGCAGGCAGTGCCCTCAGCCCTGCTGGGCTGTGCAGAGGAGCTGCTCACCAGCAGAGCTGTCTCTTTGAAGCTCTTCTTGCTTGCCAGGAGCTCCCTGTGTGCCAGGAGCCCGGCCCAGCTCAGCAGCACAGCAACAGCCCCAGGCATTTCATGACCCTCAGGGGACTTTGAGATTGTTTACATGAGACTCAGTCCCTGAGAGGAAGTTCAAACAACTTCTCAAGAAGTCAAAATGAGATTGAAACACTAAAGATTCTTGTAGTGCTAATGAGTGTCATTAAAGGAACACAACTGAGACCGTGTCCCCAGGTTCCAGTTGGAGCAGAAAAGTGCAGACAGTGATGACAAGGGTGGACAAGCAAGGGAAAGGTGGCTCTGATGCTGAATAAACCTTGACTTATTTTCTTAAGCCAAAGGATCAAGCCCTGACCCCCAGCCCCTGGGAAGGCAGATCCTGTCCCTGCCTCATTCCTCAGGGCTCTTCCTGGGCACTGGGATGTGGGATGTGCAATGCCAAGGGCAGGCCCATGGGGTGGCACCTGCCAGGCTGCTGAGCAGGGACAAGGAGGCCATGAGGCCCCAGGGCTGCAAGGGCCACTTGTCTCCTCCTGGCATCAGGGTCATAGACAGCAGCCATGGCCAAAGGCCTGCAGAAGGTGGCTCTGTCAGGGCCTTTCAGCTTCTCCCCATCCCTGTCTCCTCTCCAGCCCAGGCTGTCCTACGGTGTCCATGCCCTGCCCCTTTCCCTGCAGGCTGTCGTCATCCCCCCGGCTGCCCCACCTGGCTGGCACCTTCCTGCACTGACATCTCTGCGTCCTCCCTGGCTCTTCCTGCACACACAAAGCCTTGGGCTCATCCAGACTCCTTCTTTGTGACATATTGCACCACAACAGTGACCTTGGGGGGAATTTTCTGACTTCTTGTCACCAGTCTAGGCCACCCCAGCTGCCCTTGTGGCACCAGTTCTTTCTTAGGCTGTTTTCTGACAGGAAGAAAAGCTCCACCAGCTCTGACACCCCCCTTCCAGACCTCTCAGGCTACTCCTCTACTGTCCTCAATCTTCACACCACTGACCCCTGAGTCCTCAGCCTCTATATATGGGTCATGTGCTTGAGGCCCCAAATTCCTTCCTGAGGGATCTCTGGGACCTCTCCATGGTTTTGGAAGGTGACAATAGCGTGCTCTTATCCCAGGAAACACAGAGGGACACTTTTTTCCAAGGGTTGTCTTGGCAGAATGAGGCACAATCTCTTTAAACTTTCTGGCACAAGGGAGCTCTGAGCTCTGGGTACGGAGGGAGGTCCAAGTGCCAACCACTGGAGTGGGAGCTACAAATCATCAGGTCTGGTGTTCTTTGGAGGGCCAGACACTGGTGAGACAGCTGTGTGTGTGTGCACATGGAAGGACTTGAAGGGCACATTAAACTGTCTCAAAACACTGTCAAAGCAGGAAAATCCCATAGGGCACCACAACACACAAGCACTGGTGGCAAACAGGAAGGCCTTTAATTCCAAGGCCTAAAGGGAGGTGAAGCTTTGGAAGTAGCCCCCAGGACAGAATTGCACTGTGCAGAGTGTGGGAAAGAGCAGACAGCCCCAACAGGAAGCCAGGGCTGGTAAGGCAGGTCTGGGGAACCCATCCAGACAAAGATTCCCACCTGCAGACTGGAAGCACACTGGGAAAACTCCCACCATGGCAAGCTGTGGGAAAGGAAGCAAGTCCTTGTCCACGTGCCAGCTCAAGCTGTGGGAACAGCATCTACCCCCCTGAATACCTGGGGCTTGGGCTGTGTAAAAGTGATAGCCCAGAAGCACAACTTGAGGACCCTCCACCGAGCAGAGCAGGGTGAAGAAGGACCGGTGGGAGCCTCAGGGATCTCCATGGTGTGATACATTTACTTCATCTCTGTCTCTCTCTCACTGGCTTCCCACCACCCCCTTCTTCTCTCTCTTTCCATTTCTTTCTCTGTCTCTACCTCCTCTTTACTGTTAAATCAAAGCTGGACTGCTGACTTTGGCACATGGTCTCCTTTGCAGCTGAATTTGGGCAGAGGTGTCTCTTACTAATGGGAACCTGACAGTATCCATGAAGGTTTTACAGTGTGGGAATGGTCACTAGATTCCATGAGGTTCCACAGAGTCGCAGGGTCCATTTGGCTTTGTAAGGCTCTGCAGTGTGATAATGGACCCTTGATTCCATGGGTTTGCAAAATGTCTCAGGACTCCTTTGGTTCTAGGAGGCCCCACATATCACAGTGGCCCCTTGGTTCCATGAGATTCCACAGTGTCCCAGGAATCCTTTGGTTCCATGAGGCCCTGCAGTGTCACAGTGGCCTGGTAATTCCATGTGGTTCCACATTGTCCCAGGGTTCCTTTGGCTGAATGAGGTTCTTCAGTGTCACAGTGGCCCCTTGATTCCATCGTTCCACAGTGTCCCAGGGTCCATTTAGCTCTATAAGGCTCTGCAGGATGACAATGGTCCCTTGATTCCACAAGGTCCTGAAATGTCTCAGGGTTCCTTTGGTTCCATGAAGCCCCGCATGTCACAAAGTCCCCTTGACTCCATCAGGTTCCAGAGTGTCACAATGGTCACTTAGGCTCAATAATACCCTGCAGTGTAAGAATGTCTCCTTGATTCCATGACATTCCACAGTGCCAATATGGGCCCTTGATTTCTTGAGGTCCACAGTGTCCCGGGGTCCCTTTCTCTCCATGATGCTCTGCAGTGTCACAGTGGCCCCTTGATTCCATGAGGGTCTGAAAAGTCCCAGGGTTCCTTTGGTTCCATGAGGCCCTGCAGTGTCACAGTGGCCTTTGAGTCCCCGAGGTTCCTCAGTATCACAATGGCCTCTTGATTCTATGAAGTCCCAAAATGTCTCAGGGCAACCTTGGTTCCATGAGGCCCTTCATGGCACAATGCTCCCTTGATTCCATGAGATTCCACAGTGTCCCAGGGTTCCTTTGGCTCCAGAAGGCCCTACAATGTCACAATGGCCCCTTTACTCCAGGAGGTTCCACCATGTCCTTGCTGGAACACACAGGGCTGTAATGTTGTCACCCCTGCAGAGCTGCCTCCAGCTCTGGGCTCCAGCACAGGAAGGACATGGACCTGTTGGAGCGAGTCCAGAGGGGAGCAGCAAGAGGATCAGAGGGATGGAGCAGCTCTGCTGTGAGGAAAGGCTGAGAGAATTGGGATTGTTCAGCCTGGAGAAGAGAAGGTTTTGGGGTGACCTGATTGTGGCCTTGCAGTGCCTGAAAGGAGCCAACAGGAAAGATGGAGAGAGACTTTGGACAAGGGCCTGGAGTGACAGGACAAGGGGCAGTGGCTTCACATGCATAGAGGGGAGGGTTGGAGGAGAGAGAAGGAAGGAAATCTTGAGTCTGAGAGTGCTGAGATGCTCTTTAAGGCCCCTCCCAAGCCAAAGCATTCCATGATTGTGGGACTGGTGGGTGAGGTGGTGGTCGGAGCCATCTGGGGCACAGGGACCCAAAATGAGGGAGTTTTCCATTGTGGGGGAAGGAAGGAGGGGGCAGCAGAACTGACCCCTTGGACACCTGGCAGGCAGGCTTTGGCTGGAAGCTGGTGATGGGGAGCTGAGTGAAGCCCCCAATATCCGGGAGGAAATGGTCAGTGACCTGCTCTGCAGAGGGATCTGGACAGGCTGGATCAATAAGGCCACGTGTCGGGTCCTGCACTTGGGTCCCAACAACCCCCTGGAATGCTCCAGGCTGAGGGCAGAGGGGTTGGAGAGCTGCTCAGCAGGAAGGGACTTGGGGGTGCTGCTTGACAGGGGCTGGATATGAGGCAGAGTGTGCCCAGGGGGGCAAGAAGGCCAAGGGCATGGTGGCCTTTGTGGAGAAGAGTGTGGCCAGCAGGAGCAGAGAACTGATTACCCCTCTGTGCTGGGCACTGGGGAGGCCCCACCTGGAGTGCTGTGTCCAGTTGTGGCCCCTCAGTGCCAAAAGGCCCTTGAGGGGCTGGAGCGTGTCCAGAGAAGGGAACGGAGCTGGGGAAGGCTCTGGAAAACATGTCTGCTGAGGGACGGCTGAGGGAACTGGGCTTGTTGAGTCTGGAGAAGGGGAGGCTCAGGGGGGGACCTCATTGCTCTCTACAGTGACCTGAAAGGAGGTTTTAGTGGGGTGGAGGTCAGTCTCTTCTGCCAAGGCTATAGTGAAAGGTTGTGAGGGAATGACCTTAAATTGCTTTGGGTAAGGTTCATATTAGATATGAAAAAACCCTTTTTCACTGAGTGTTCAGGCATTGGAACAAGTAGCCCAGGGAGGTGGTGCAGTCTCTGGAAGTGTTCAGGTGTGTGGTGGGTTGACCTTGGCTGGACACCAGGTGCCCTCCCAGCCACTCTATCACTCCCCTTCCCAGCGGGACAGAGGAGAGAGTAAGGTGGAAAAAAACCCCAACTCGTGGGTTGGGATAAGGCAGGTTATTTAAAGCAAAAGACAGCAGGGTTTGTTCTCTGCTTGCCATGAGCAGCCATGGTCGGCCACTCCCGAGGAGCAGGGCTTGGGTCCGCGGGACGGTTCCTCAGCAGGCAGCCATCAGACAATGAATGCCCCCCTCCTGCTCCGGGCCTCAGCTTTTAGAGCTGAGCTGACCTCCCATGGTCTGCAATGTCCCTTGGGTCAGTTGGGCTCAGCTGGCCTACTTGGGTCCCCTGCCAGGCTCTTGCCCTCAGCTAAGGAAGGAATGTCCCAGTGTTGGTGCTGTGCTCAGCAGGGGCCAAAACACTGGGGTGTTCTCAACCCCCTTCCAGCTGCCAATGCCAAGCCCAGCCCTGGGAGGGCTGCTGTGGGGAACTGAACTGCAGCTCAGCCAGACCCAACCCCAATGTCTATGGCACATATTCTATAGCATCCATCCTTAGGTGTTGTATGAGAGATCTATAAGATACTACACATAATAAGCAATAATAAGGCAAGTGTCCTCCTTAGGGACACCCTCCCCCAACCTACTGCCTGGATTTGTTCCCTGGGGGTCTCTGCAGCAGCAAGCACAGCCCCACACTGACTGCTCTGGGCTGTGCAGGCATTTGTGGTTCTGCCTGTCTCACACACCCCCCCAACCTTGGGATGGACCTGGATGTCACTGGATGTGATGTCATAGGGGAGTTGTGATGTCATATGATGGATGTGATGTCATAGAGAAGATTGGATGCCACAGGAAGGATGTGATGTCACAAGGGTGATGTGATGTCAGAGGGGAGGACGTGATGTCACAGGGATGGTATGATATCATAGGAGAGATGTGATGTCATATGATGGATGTTACGCCATAGGGGAGATGTTATGTCACAAGAAAGATGTGATGTCACAGGCAAGCACGGGATGTCACAGGGATGATATGATATCACAGGAGAGATGTGATGTCACAGAAAGTATGTGATGTCATAGGAGAGCTGTGATGTCATGGGAAGGAGAGATGTCATAGGGGAGATGTGATGTCACAGGGATGATGTGATGTCACAGAGATAATATGATATCACAGGAGAGATGTGCTGTCATATGATGGATGTGATGTCATAGAGATGTGATGTCACAGGAAGGATGTGATGTCATAGGGGACATTTGACGTCATAGGAGAGATGTTACGTAACAGGGACGAAGGTATGTCACAGGGGAGGACGTGATGTCACAGGGATGATATGATATCACAGGAGAGATGTGCTGTCATATGATGGATGTGATGTCACAGGGGAGCTTGATGCCATGGAGAGGTGTGATGTCATACAGGAGATGTGATGTCACAGGGGAGGGCATGACGTCACGTGGATGATATGATATCACAGGAGAGGTGTGATGTCACAGAAAAGATGTGATATCATAGAGGATCCTTGATGTCACAGGAGGGCTGTGTTGTCAGAGGGGAAGACGGGATGTCACAAGGGAGCTGTGATATCACATGATGGATAAGAGATCATTGGGGACATGTGATGTCACAGGACAGGTGTGATGTCATAGGGGAGTTGTGATGTCAAGGGGAGGATGTGATGTCACGGGGATGATATGCGATCACAGGAGAGCTTTGATGTCATATGATGGATGTGACATCATAGGGGAGATGTGATGTCAAAGGAAGGATGTGATGTCACGGGTTATATGATAACACAGGAGAGTTGTGATGTCATATGATGGTTGTGACATCAGCTGTGATGTCACAGGGAGCTGCGATGTCATGGGGAGATGTGATGTCACAGGGACAATGTGATGTCACAGGGGAGAATATGACGTAGAGTAGATGTGATGTCACAGGAAGGACATAATGTCACGGGGGAGCTGTGAGGTCAGAGAGGCTGTAATGTCACAGGGCAGGTGTGATGTCACAGGGATGATATAATATCATAGGGGAGATGTGATGTCACAGAGGTATATGATGTCATAGAGGTGCTGTGATGTCATTGGGAGATGTGATGTAATAGAGGAGATATGACATCACAGGGAGGTTACTGGGCCATACTGAGGGTTACTGGGTGCTCACTGGAGGATCACTGGGCCATCCTGGGGGGCAGTGGAAGGTCACTGGGACACACTGGCTGGTCACTGAAGGGGTCACTGGAAAGTCACTGGGCTATACTGGGGTCTAGGGATCCCCTTACCCGGATGTGGTACATTTCCCCCCCCCGGATTTAGGGGGGCATCCGTAGGACCCCTCCCCTTGGGGCTGGGGGACCCCCTGGACCCACTGCTGGGCTTTAGGGAGCCCCCAATCCCCCTCAGAGACCCTCAAAACCGTCTAAGACCCCGTAAACCCCCTAGAGACCCCAAAACTGCCTAAAAGGTCCCGCCAGCACCCCTAAACCTCCTCAGAGACCCCCAAAGCCCACCTGGCACCCCCCAAATCTCCTCAGAAACCAAAACCCCCTCAGAGACCCCCAAACCCCTTCAGGAACCTTCAACCACCCCCTGAGTCCCCTCAGGACACCGAACTCCCTCAGGGACCCCTCAAAACCTCCTCGGTTATCCCCGAACCCCCCCGCTAAACCCTCCCGATCCCCCCCGGGGGGACTCACAGCACTCAGAGCGAACCGCAGGCCCCGCCGCCAGCACCGATTCCCGGCTGCGCGCGCACCGCGTTCCGAGAACGCCGCCGCAGCCAATCAGCGCGCGGCCACGCCCCCGCAGCCCCGCCCCCGCCCCTGCCGCGTTGGCTGCCGGGAATCGGTGATGGCGGCGGGTCGGTCGGTGAGCTCTGAGTGCAGGCGGGGGGTGCGGGAGAGCGGGGTCTGGGGATCCCCTCGGGGGCTGCGGGGAGCGCGGCTGTGGGTGGAAAGGCTGGAGGGCTCGGGAGGGTTTGGCGCGAGGGGTTCGGAGGTTCCCGAGGGTCAGAGCTCAGGGCCTTGGAACCCTCTCGGGGGTCGCGGGGCCCGGAGGCCTCCCGAGAACCCGGAAAGGTGATTCGATTCCTGAGAAAGTCCCTCGGAAAAAAAAATTCGAAACCACCCAACCAAAAAAAGAACTCTAAAAAAAGGAAAAGTGAGAAAAAGGTGAAGGAAAAACTGCAAGGGCCAGGATGATTTTATTGCTTTCCTTCAGTTTTTCCTTGGTCTCCTCCTTCTCAGAATCTTTGCTCCCTTCCTTTACAGAAAGCTCTTCTGCTGTTCTGTGGTTTTGTGGTCCCTTAGGGGCTTTTAGAGGTCTCTGAGGAGGTTTTGGGGGGTCTCTGAGGAGCTTCGGTGCCGTGAAGGGACTTAGGGGGGAGGTTAAAGGTCCCTGAAGGGGTTTGGGAATCCCTGAGGAAGTTTTGGAGTTTCCAAGGGAATTGGGAGGTCCTTAGGGGCTTTGGGGGGGGGTGTCTTTGAAGCAGTTTTGTGGGTTTCTAGGGGAATTTCGGGAGTCCAAGACAGTTTTGAGGGTCCCTGAGGGGGTTTTTGAGGTCTCTGAAAGGGCTTGGGGGTCCCAGGTGGGTTTTGCAGGTCACTGAGAGGGTTTAGGGGGTCCTGGGGGTGGATGAGGTCTCTGAGGGGATTTGGGATTTGAGGAGGTTTTGATGGGTGCAGAGGTGGATTTCTGAGGGGGTTTCTGGGGTTTCGCCTGGATTTTGGGGGGTCTCCATGTCAGTTCTGTCTGGCCATGGCCAACTAAAACTCCTATGAGGCCATTTCCCATCCCACCACAACACCTCTGCCAGCCCAGTGGACCAACCTCAGGGAAAGGGGATCCCAATTCCCCCCTCGAACCCCAGAGACCCCCAAAACTCAGCACACCGAGACCCCAAAGGAAGGGGGACCTGGGTGTCCCCTAGAGCCCAGCAGTGGGGTTCAGGGGATCTCCCAGCCCTCAGGGGAGGGGTCCTGGGGGTACCCCCAAAAGTCCAGGGGGGAGATGTAGCAGAACCGACTAAGGGGATCCCAGTGCCCCCAGTATATCCCAGTGACCTCCCAGTGACCCTCAGTATGGCCCAGTAACCCCCTCAGTATGGCCAGTGTGTCCCAGTGACCTCCCACTGCCCCCCAGGATGGCCCAGTGATCCTACAGTGAGCACCCAGTAACCCCCTAGCATGGCCCAGTAACTTCTGAGTGTCTCCCTGTGTGTCCTGGTAATCCCCCAGTAACTCCCCAGTCCCTCCCAGTGCCCCCTGGTTCCCCCCAGTGTGTCCCAGTATCCCCCAGTAATCACCCAGTACCCCACAAAGCCCCCCAGTTTTCCCCAATGTGTCCCCAGATGCCCTTGACCTTTCTGTGACTGTGGGTAGGGGAGGTGGTTGTGGTCAGAGGGTCCAGGGGGGGCTCCTGGGGTGAGATGGAGGGTTGGGGACATCAGGGATGGGGTTTGGGGACAGTGGGGAGGGGTTTGAGAACAGTGGAATTGGGGGTGTCCAGGGGGGAATTGGGGCCTGGGGACATTGGAGACACCAAGGGGGTCTCGGGGTGTCAAAGGGGGAACTGGGGACACCAAGAAGGTCTCGGGGACACTGGGGGGGGGGGCTCAGGACTCACCTGCTCTTGGTGCAGCCCCTCCTCTCCCCCACAGGCCTTTTTAAACCCCCCAAAATGTCCCTTAACCTCCATTTTTCCTTTAATCTCCTCCCTCCCATAGATCCCTTTGATGCCCCAATGCCCCCAAAACCCTTTTTAACTCCCCCAAATACACCTAAAGACTCCAAACCCCCCCAAATCCCCATCCAACATCCCCCAGATCCCTTCAAATCTCCCCCAGCCCCCCCCTCAGACCCCCCTCAAAGAGGGATCACCCGGCACCCTAGGACAGGAACACAGTGGGCTGTACTGGGGGCACTGGGCTGTACTGGGAGGGCACTGGGGGGGGGCTCAGGTGTTCCATGACAACGTGGCCCAGCTCCAGGAGAGATCTGGGGAGCAGTGAGGAGGTACTGGTCTGTCCTGGTCTGTGCTGGTCTGTCCTGGTTTGTACCCCCAATCCCCAAAGCCCCTCCCCAGCTCCCCCAGGACTCTCCTGGACCCCAAAGTCCCCCAGGCCCCTTCAGGCCCCTGACTTGGTCCTGCTGCCCCTTGAGCATCTCCAGCTCCTGCAGAACCAGGCATTTCTTTGCTCCCCACAGGGTCCTTCCCACACCCAGAATGGAATCTGGAGGCAGCAGGATGTGCACAGTGCTCCCATTTCCTACAGTGCAAAGGGGCTGCAGGGAATGATTCCCCTGCTCTTGCAAATCTGCCAAAACCTGCAGGGCACAGAAGGGGGAGCTTCAGGAATTTGCTGGCCTTGGGAGTGGAGCTCACAGGGTATTGAGAGGAACATATCCCTCAAATACAATCTCTGTGCATACACAATATCTGTCTGGACAGACAGATAAAGCAATAACCAGATATATTCTGTATCATGTATATGGCACATATTCTATAGAATCCATCCTTAGCTATTTTATGATAGATCTATAAGATATTACACATAATAAGCAGTAATAAAACAAGTGTCCTCCTTAGGGACACACACTTCAGAAGGGAACATGCACTTGACCCCCCTCTCTCTTCAGCTTCGAGCCACCCGGTGCCACAGAGGGGGACAGAGCTCCTGTGGAACATTCTATTCCACTGACACAGAGCAAGGAATAAACCCAAACTATTGCCTGGGTTTGTTCCCTGGGGGTCTCTGGAGCAGCAAGCACAGCCCCACACTGACTGCTCTGGGCTGTGCAGGCATTTGTGGTTCTGCCTGTCTCACACACACACACAAAAGTCTGCAGGTGTAGTGCTGCCCTCAGGAACCCCCCCCAACCTTGATGCAGCTAAAGCCATGGAATCTGTCTTTGTTTCCCTTGGGTTCAGGGTCAGGCTGTGCCTGTGTCCAGCCCAAAGGCTCAGAAAAGCATTTCTCCTGTCCCACTGCAATCTGCTGCTGCAGACAGGACCCAGGCACTGGTGGCACTGGGAGTGAACAGCAGAGTGTTTCCAGGGGCTCTCTGAAGGAACACAAGTGTCCAAAGAAACCAGCACAAGTGTCCACAGAAGTCCCAGTCCTTCATCCCTGAATGAGCTCATGCAGCCCAGGAAAAACTGTCTAAGTTTTATTTGCATGGAAGGAGGTTTTTCCTACTTTAACGTGGGTTGAGTTCCAAACCAGTTTCTTCATTTCCTCCTCCCGATTTCCCTGAAGGACACTGACAGGGGCCATGGACACTGACCGGGATCACATTTTGTCCCTTGGCCATACAGCTCCTGCTGTTTGGCAGCACAGGAGAGGTTAATTAGAGCCCAGGCTCCAGTGCCAGGGCGCGCCTTGAAGACGAGCTTGAAATCAAACGACTTTCCTGCTGGAGGGTTAAATTCAGTCGTCATCACCTTTTTTTGGGCTCAATCTCCATATTTTGGAGTATTTTTTTGCTCAGTGTCAACTTTTTGCAGTTTGGGTAGATGAGGGTCTTCTTGCTATTTCTGAGAGGGTTTTTGCCTGAATCTCGTTGGTTTGGGCTTTTCTGTGCTGAATCTTGGTGTTTTGGAGGTTTTTTTGGTCACAGGATACGCAGTGAGTTCTAGAGATGGACTTGGGCAGGAGGAACCCCCAAGCCAACGTGCTCAGCCCTTGTTTTCCCCCCCATCAGGATTTGTCCTTCCCAAAGCTTGGTCGGATGGAGGAGGAGGCTGCGAGGAAGAGGAAGATGCCTTGGTCCCCCCAGGCAGGTGAGGAGGAAGTCAGTGTCCCTTTGGGCGGGTGTTGTGCTGGCTCTGTCAGCCGAGCATGGCCCCGGCTGCAGGACAACCCCGCTGGCGCCGCCGTCCTGCCGGGGCCGGAGTTGGGGGGATGTCCTTGGCCTTCCCTGTGGGCCGGAGGCAAATCCCCTGCCTGTCCTTCTTGCTTCCTGCCCCAGGCCCCGAGGTGAGGACGGAGAGCCCGGAGGACAAATCCCCCCGTGAGACCCTGGTGGGAGAGGCCGTTTTGAAGGGCTCCCCGGCGCAGGAAGGCAGCGGGGAGGAAAAGGGCCGGAGATCCCCCCGCAGGAGGGGCTCCAAAGCCATCCCAGGGTGCTCTGAGGAGGAAAGACCCAGCCTGTGCCGGGAAGGTGGCCGGGGCTTGAGGCGGAGCTCCGACTTGGTGGTCCCTGAGCAGCCTCCCAGCACGGAGAAGCTTTTCAGGTGCTTGGAATGTGGGAAGAGCTTCAGGAAGAGCTCCATTCTCATCCGACACCAGCACATCCACACTGGAGAACGGCCCTACACGTGTGGGGAATGTGGGAAGAGCTTCAACCAGAGCTCCCACCTCATCAAACACCACCGCATTCACACTGGGGAACGGCCTTACATGTGTAATGATTGTGGGAAGAGCTTCAGTGTCAACTCCAACCTGATCCAACACCAGTGCATCCACAGCGGGGAACGGCCCTACAAGTGTTGGGAATGTGGGAAGACCTTCAACAACAGCTCCAGCCTCCGCACCCACCAGCTCATCCACACCGGGGAACGGCCCTACAAGTGCTTGGAATGTGAGAAAAGGTTTCCGACCAGCTCAGATCTCCTCGTGCACCAGCGGACGCACACGGATGAGAGGCCCTTCCGCTGCACCGACTGCGGGAAGGGCTTCAAGCACAACTCCACCCTCATCATCCACCAGCGCATCCACACTGGAGAGAGGCCGTACAAGTGTGGGGAGTGTGGGAAGAGCTTCACCCACAGCTCTGCCTTGACCAGACACCAACGGACCCACCGGTAAGGGAAGCCCTTCCAGTGCCCCGACTGCAGGAAGAGCTTCAGACGCTGCTTCCACCCCGAATGAAGCCCCTGATGGTGAGGCAACCCCTGGAGTCCAGTGACAGTCAGTCCATCCCTTTCGACCACAAAGGACCAGTCCCCTTTCAAGGGGGCAGGTTCTTCCAACAGAACCCTTCTTGGGGGTGTGTGGAGATTCCTGCCTTAGCTGGGGACCCCCCAAGGTCACTGCTGGAGGTTGAGAGCAGAGATCTCCCCACCAGCATTGGTCTGGGGGAGTTCCATCCATCTCTAATTAAGAATTATTGCTTTTGTACCAGCTTCAGTGGAATTGCTTCAACAATTGCTTTAGTGTAGAGCACTGTCCTATCTTATCCTGTACTCCTGGTAGTTTTAGTGTTCTATTGTGCAGTAAATAATTGTGATGAAGATCTTTTGTTTGATCATTTGTAACCCTAAATAAATTCCTTTCTATCAATAGATCTGATTTACCATCATTAAAGCTGGAGGACAAAAGTGGTTCAGTCACACCTCTGTAATTCCTCTGAACTGAAAGTGTTGGCATAAGCCAAGGCTGAGATTGGATCCAGCAGCCCCCAGCACCCCACAGGAAGTTGGGAGCTCAGGGGGCCATCCCCCTTTGCCAACCCCTCTGTACCCAAAGACCCTCATGGGACTCTCAGACCCAGAAGACCACCCTCCCTTTTCCACCTTTCTCCCTGTTCCTCCCACTTTCCCATTGTCCCCTCAATCCCCAATTTCTCCCTGAACAGTTTTGGGGTCCTAAACTTCACTTTTTGCCCCCTCTCCTGTGGCTGCTGAAGGAGAAAATGAGGCTGCACACACAGAGTTCCATTTCAGTACTTGTCCACCCATCTTTCCGGTGTCCCCCTTTCATTGGGGTTCTTTTGGAAACAGCGCCTGGGCTTTGTCTTTTAGTCCACCGGAATTCCCAGCATGGCCCCAAAGCAGTGCCCTGATCCCACACATTCCCCTTACCTCATGTGCTGCCTGTGTTCAGCCACCAGGGAGAAACACAGGCTACCATGCAGAGCGTTCCAAGTGGTTTCCACTTTGGCAAACAGCACTCTCTGGATGGAAAACACCAGTCAAGGCCAAAACACTCCTTTTGGATCCTGATTAACTGAATGCAGCTGCTGCTGCCTTAACTTGTTCTCACAAAACTTCTCAGGGTTCCTTTGCTTCCAGGAGGCCCCACATGTCCCAATGGCCCCTGGATTCCATGAGCTTCCACAGTCTCCAAAGGTTCCTTTAGTTCCATGAGGCCCTGCAGTCCCAAAATGCTCTTTGGATTCTCGGAGATTTCCCATTGTCCCGGGGTCCCTTGTGCTTCAGAAGGAGCTGCAGTGGGACAGTGGCCCCTTGGTTCCGTGAGCTCTGCAGTGTTCCAGGAATCCTTGGGTTCCAGGAGAGCCTGCAGTTTCACAAGGACCACTGGAATGCAGGTGGTTCTGCAGGGTCCCAATGGCCCCTGGATTCTGGGAGGTTCAGAAATATCTCCGGGCTCCCTTGGTTCCAGGAGGACACTCATGTCAGCAGGAACCCTTGATTCCACGAGATTTGACAGCGTCCCAGAATTCCTTTGATTTCAAGAGGCCCTGGATTGTCCCAATGGACTCCTGATTCCATCAGCCCCCTCAATGTCACAATGGTCCCTTGGTTCCAGGAGTTTCCACAGCATCTCAGAGTTCCTTTTGTTCCATGGGGACCTGCAGTGTCACAATGGGCCCTGAATTCCAGGAGTTTTCTCAGGGTGACAGTGCTGCCTTTAACCAGAACTATAAAAAGCAAAAACAATTAGAAGTTCCCTGATAATCGTGGGCTGATTCTGACAAGTGAGGCACAAATTACCCACTGCCCAGCAAAAACCAGTGGGACCAGCCAGTGGTCCCTGCCCTGGCAGCCCAGTTTCCCCAGTCTCATCTCAAAATGACCAGTTACACTGAAGCAAAGAGCACTGGAACCAGTGCAACAAGCCCCAGTCTGACTTTCACACCTGCCCACGTGTCCTGTTTTCTGCTGCTCTACAGACTTCCTTGTTTAAAATACAATGGAAAAACGAACAGTTTTTGGGGTTGTTTTGGTTTTGGGCTTGGGTGGTTTTTTTCCCCCCACTGTTCTCATTAACCTCATTTCAAATCTATTTTGGTGTTTGAAGATGAATTAAAATTTTGAATGATTTTTAATGTTAATGCCTTGACCAAAGTATCAAAACATGAAAAATACAAAAAAACCCACACCACAAAGCTGTCCATTTTTGTCACAATCAAACACTCAGAAGTACTAACATAAGCGCAGTGAAAACCCATGAATAAGACCATTAAAATAATTTTAATATTTACATATTAATATATTTTTACTAAGCTTAACATAAGGAAATTTAATTCCTGACATCAACTTTCCCCACCTCCCGAAAAGGTAATTTAGTTACATCTTAGTCACCCTTGAAAGGCTCTTTCCAGTTGGGTTGGCCTCTGCCTTAGACACTTGAGATCTGCCAAAACCAATTTAAGGGCAAATTTCCCCACCAGGTTCAACTGCATTGGTTGTACCACAAACTTTGCAAGTAACCCCACAACTTTCATCTTAAACTCTTCTCTCAACGTTGTAAAATAATTAGCAGTAAACAGACCTGATAATGTGTTATAATTAAGAATTTCTTGTTCTCAGAGTTATTCATACATCAAAAAGATGCCACAGAACGACCAAAATATTAATAGCAACTTCTACACTTTGGAAATCTCCATTTGGTTTTTAAAGATTTCACAGTGGTTGTTTCCTTAGGAATTAAGACACATTTTACTAACAAGTTTCAATAAAGTTACAAGAACATCTTTCTCCACTAAGACACATGCAGTGATTCTAACCTGAGGTAGGCACTGAAAAGCCCAATTTTTTTCTTAGCTGTCCCGAGTCTTTCATTCCTTCTGCCACATCAATTAGGCATCAGCCCATTTTTCAAGCTGCTGTTCTCTACCAGCTCCTGCTTTGGTTTCCAAGCCCAGTATTTTGGCCACGATAAAATCAGGGACCTGGGCAGTCCTGTCAGAATGACAAAGAGTA